>NW_006921724.1:504770-506281 GCF_000298275.1 Orycteropus afer afer
TTTATCTTTCGTAACCTAAACACAGAAGAGTAAAGGACAGTTTTGTAAAATACTTCTCAATTTAGCTTATCTGGTGCCTCCTCAGGATTAGATTCAGGTTTGCATTTTTTGGCAGGAATACACAGACGTGATGCTGTATCCTTCTCAGTGCATGCTATCAGGAGGCACATGGTGTGGCTCCGTCCTAATACTGGTGATGCTGTTTGATCACTTGGCTAAGGTGGTTGTGCCAGGTTTTCCACCATAAAGATACTGTTTTTTTCCTTTGTAATTAACAAGTATTTGTGGGGAGATAAATATGTTTTTCATAAAATGTAACCTACTAGTTTTAGCATCCATGGATGATTCTTGCTTGAATCAATGATTTCTCTCATGGCTGCCAGATGGTAATTTTCTGAATCCACCATTTCTTCTCTAGGTATTTGTTGGAAACAGCTTCTTCTCCTCCTCCATTTTTTTCTTTTCTTTATTTATGTCAGAATGGACTTATGGATTCTTATTTTATACAATAGATTATACACTTCTTTATCATTATTTATTTTGATTGCTCCAGATTTGGCAAGTGGCAGCTTCTTCAAGCTGGCTCCTGTGTTCTACTGACATGTGACCAGCATCTTTCAGCACTTTTTTACTTTCTGGCACTGGTTCCAGGTTCATTGTGAACATTCTCAGCCTTAACCCTGGAGACAGGCTTTTTCTCCAATGAGCTTTGGTTCCTTTTAGTAAACAATGGTATTTATAAAACAAATCAGAGTGCTAGAAAGAGTTAGGAAGTGTGTGTGTGTGCTATCTATTTATCAAACAATGATAAATAGATACAAACTTTCATGAGTTCACTGAAAATTTCAATTCCAATCCAACACTATGGGGTTCATTCTAGCCTTCTCCTTTTCTATATTTTTAACCTCCTTCTCTAAGAGTGATAACCAGGCTTCCATTATCTACAATATATTTACTTATTTGTTCAATACTATAATACACAGAAAGTAGTTTCAGAATTGCTCACCCATACTACTATAAAAAACAAACTCACTAACTGAAGTTCAGCATTTGTTTATAGTTCTTTTTGTCTCTAACCCTAGGGTATACAGACAAAATATTATGTTAAAAGTTCCTTGGGTTTGTTCTTTTTTCCTCCCTTCACTTTTTTGTGGTGATGTTTTCATTTGAAATAAAATTAGGATTAATTGTTACTTCTGGAATTTCTTTTTAGATGACTTTACCATCCTTATTTCCCTTTTTCTTTTCAAAGTTGGTTCTAGAGTCAGAACTATACAGAAAAATATACTCTAAGAAGTGGCATGTTCCCCACATTCATCCCTTCAACCTAGGTCTCCTCCTCCTACTCCTTTTTGTAAATAACTGATCATCTAATCTCGTTGTTGTTGTTACGTGCCGTCGAGTCAGACCCGACTCCTTGGGTTTCTGAGGCAGTATCACTACGGAAGTAGATTGCCCCATCTTCCTTCCGAGGAGTGGCTGGTGGGTTTGAACCACCAGCCTTCTGGTTA
>NW_006921724.1:508895-512370 GCF_000298275.1 Orycteropus afer afer
AATGAAGGTCTCGAAAGCTTTCTCTTTTCCATGAGTAAGGCTGGGTTTACTCAGATGTTGCAGCTCTTTCCCAGTCCTATTTTGCAAGCATTTTAGCCTAAACGGACTATACCCATTTAGTAGCTTCCAATCATTTACAATCACAAACCACACAACAATGAACACCCTTGTTGACATATATTTTTATATTATTGAAGGTGTATCTTTGGTGTAAATTCCTGGGCATGGGATGCTAGGTCAGAAGGTAAATGCATATGTAGTTTTCTTAGTAGTCAAACTCCCTCCATCACCACAGCCTTTCCAACAGAGCAGGTTGTCACACTTTTCAGTTTTGCCAATTTGATATGTAAAGGTGGTATTGTAGTGTAGTTGTAGTTTGTGTTTCTTTTATATGGGGATAGAACATGTTTTCGTGTTTAAGGGCCATTTTAATGTATACATATTTTTTATGAATTACCTGTTCATGTTCTTTGCTCATTTTTAAGAATTCCTGTATTTTAGGGATATTAGTGCTTTAATTGTGATACTTATTGCAAATATTTTCTTCTAGTCTGTCATTTGTCTTTTGACTTTGCTTATGGGGTTTTTGCCATGCAGTTTTTTTGTTTTTCTTTGTAATTTTATGTAGTCAAATATATTAAACTTGCTTTTATTGCCTCTTGTTTTTGTGCCATGTCTAGAAAGCTTTTCTCTACTTCCAGATTACAGAGGAATCCATCCATTCATTTTTAGTACTTATACAGTTTATTTTATTTTAAAATTTTTTATTGTGATGTGGGTGCAAACTTACAGATTCATTTTACACACAACAGTTCATGCACATTTGGTTTCATGGCCCAGATTATAATCCCCAATGATAAAAAGGTCTCCTCCCTGTGACTACCCTGTGCCTTTCTTATCCATGCATTCCTGTCTGTCTAGCCTTCCCTCTATGCAAATGCTGCCCTTCTGATGTCTCATGGTTGATTGACCTATGGAGTGCATCTCCCTAGGGTAGGTGGGCACACCTCCTTTAGTACTCGTATAGTTTAACCTTTAACATTTAGATCCTTGATCCACTTGAAGTTTATTCTTATATATAGTAGGAAGTATGGATCTGACTTTATCTTTTTTTTTTATTTTCCCTTTTCAAATGGTTGTCCAATTATCCCAGGACCATTTATTAAAAATTCTACCTTTGCCCCAGGGATTTAAGATGCCATCTTTGTTATATACTAAATTTCCATATGTACTTAGGTCTATTTCTGAGTTTTCTATTTCTTTCTAATGGTCTTATGTCTATTCATGTGCCAATATTACACTGTTTTAAATATAGTGGCTTTATAGGATGTTTTAAAATCAAGCTAGGCTAGTATTTCTGTGGCTTTTGTTTTTCCTTGTTTTCTGGATGTTCTTGCTTAATTACTTTCTCATATAAACTTTAACATTTACTTATTTAGCTCCATTAAAAATAATCAAATGACTTGATGGTATTTTTACCAGGACTGCATTGAATTTATAAATCACCTTGGAGAAAGTGATATCTTCGTGACGCTGGCTTGTCCTATCTATAAACAAGGAATATCTTACATAGGTGTTTGAGTATACTTTCAGACATGTTTTGAAGTTTTCTCATATAGGCTTTGCATATTTCTTACTAAGTTTATTCTTAGGTATTTTATCCTTTTTGTTGCTATTATAAAGGGACTTTTCTTTGCCGTACTATCTTTTAGCTGGTTATTGACTGCTGTATACTAATTTTATAAATGTTCTGTTACTGAATTCCTTTATTGATTTAGTTCTATAATTGATTCTCTAAGGGTCCCAAGGCATACAATCATATCATTGCAAACAGAAATAGTTTCATTTCTTTTTCAACTATTATATTGTCTATTTAGATTGGCTAATCCACTCCTCGGAAGGAAGATGGGGCAAGCTACTTCCGTAGTGATGTTATGTTGTTGTTATGTGCTGTCGAGTCGACCCCCGACTCATAGCGACCCCTCCTTGGGTTTCCGAGGCAGTATCACTACGGAAGTAGGATTGCCCAACCTTCCTTCCGAGGAGTGGCTGGTGGGTTTGAACCGCCAGCCTTCTGGTTAGCAGTCAAATGCCATAGGCACTATGCTACCAGTGATACTGCCTTGGAAATCCAATGAGGGGTCGCAATGAGTCGGGGCTGACTCGACAGCACATTAACAACAACAACAACAATCATTCCAGTACAATGTTAAGTAGAAGTGGAGACAGATGTCTTCTTCTTGATCTTAATGAAAATGCTCTTACGGCTCCCCTGTTCACTAAGATACTAGCTTTATTTTTAGGGCTCAAATATACATGTTCTATCATATTAAGAACAAAGCAAGAAAACCAAACTCACTTCCATCCAGTTGATTCTGACTCATAGTGACCCCCTTTGGGTTTCCAAGGTGGTAAATCTTTTTTTGTAGATTGCCCAGTCTTCCTTCTGCGGAGTGGCTGGTGGGTTTGAACCAGCAACCATCTGGATAGCAGTCAAATGCCTTAGCCACTGCACCACTAGAGCTCCTTATTATATTAAGATGTTGTTGTTGTTATGTGTTGTCGAATCATCTCTGACTCAAAGTGAGCTTTTGTACAACAGAATGAAATACTGCCTGATCCTGTGCCAGCCTCACATCCCTGCTATACCTAAGCACATTGCTGCAGTCACTGGGTCAGTCCATCTTGTTTAGGGCCTTCCCCTCTTTTGTTCACCCTCCCACTTTACCAAGCATGACATCCTTTTCCAGATAATGATCCCTTCTGACAACATGACCAAAGTAGGTGAGATGAAGTCTGGCCATTCTCATTTCCAACATTAAGATATCATATTATATATAATATTATCAGGAGCTCTGGCGGCATAGTGCCTAAGGCATTTGACTGCTAACCAGAAGGCTGGCAGTTCAAAACTGTCAGCCACTCCTCGGAAGGAAGATTGTGCAATCTACTTCTGTTAGTTATACTGCCTCGCAAACCCAAGAAGGGGTGGCTATGAGTCAGAACCGACTTGATGGCAGTGAGTTTGGTTTTGAGTTTTACATCATATTATCACATTAATTCACTGCGCTCGAGTCAGAACTGACTCATAGCGACCCCTCTTTGGGAAGTGGTATCACTACGGAAGTAGATTGCCCCCCATCTTCCTTCCGAGGAGTGGCTGGTGGGTTTCAACCGCCAGTCTTCTGATTAGCAGTCACATGTCTGAGGCACTACGCTACCAGAGCTCCTATTATCACATTAAGAAATACATATATATATATATCATATTAAGAAAGCATCCATTAATTCCCATTTGGAATGTTTTATCAAGACAGAATGTTGAATTTTATAAAATGTTTTTTGGTAGTATCTATTAAGATAATTGGGAGCTCTGGTAGCATAGTGCCTAAGGCATTTGACTGCTAACCAGAAGGCTGGCAGTTCAAACCCACCAACCACTCCTCGGAAGGAAGATGGGGCAATCTACTTCCGT
>NW_006921724.1:515762-537908 GCF_000298275.1 Orycteropus afer afer
GGGTTTGAACCACCAGCCTTCTGGTTAGCAGTCACATGCCTTAGGCACTATGCTACCAGAGCTCCCAAGAGAAGGACCGTTGTTGTTGTTGTCATATGCCACAGCTCCCAAGAGAAGGACTGTTGTTGTTGTTGTTGTTGTTGTCATATGCCAGAGCTCCCAAGAGAAGGACTGTTGTTGTTGTCATATGCCGTCGAGTCGGCCCCGACTCAGAGACCCCTCCTTGGGTTTCCGAGGCAGTATCACTATGGAAGTAGGATGGCCCAATCTTCCTTCCAAGGAGTGGCTGGTGGGTTTGAACCGCCAGCCTTCTGGTTAGCAGTCAAGTGCCTTAAGCACTATGCTATCAGAGCTCCTAAGAGGAGGACTAGTGAATCACAAAAGGAAACATTTTAAAGCTCTTCTCAAATATCTCCATTGAAACTTCAGAAACAGAGACATATTTAGATGGTTTGTGCTGTGCCTTTCATTTTCATTAATAGATGATTCCCTCTCTGCTAGGAACTACAAAGCTCAACAAATGTGGGTTCCTAAGCAGATAATTAAAGTTTTAGCAGCAAAATTACTTCTAGAGCTAGGTTCTCAACCAATAAGACCATCAGAATCACCTGGGGAGTTAAAATAAAATAAAACTAAGAGATGTTAAGGCCCCACCTTAGACCGACTAAACCCTAGTCTCCAGAAGCAAAGCTGGGTCTGTCCCAGTGATTTCAGTAACACCGGTCCAAACTGGTGTTGGAAACCAATGCATCCAAAGCATTTTCTCAATGACTTTTTCAAGAACTGTATTTTTGAAAAATCACTAGAGATACAACATCCAGGAGAAAACAATTCTCTCGCCACCACAACTACTGAAATCAAATACTGCATTATTTTTATATGTATTAGGATAACACAGAAACAGTCCCATAAATGAGATTTTGTTTTCTAGAGCTAGAGTGCTGGTGCACAGTTAAGGAAAAGGGGGACAGGAATAAGGAATTGGCAGTCACATAGAAAGTGTACACCAGAGAGTGACACTGTTCAAAGATAGTGAGCGGGTAGGGTCTGAGCTCCCTGTTAGGGTTTTGTCTCCCTAGAGTGGTTGCATTCCTAATCGCCAGATGTCAGGTCTAAGTAGTTTTGTAGCTTCATGAAGCATGCTAAGGGATGGACTTCTCTCTCTTCCTCTCTCTCACACACACAAACATACACTCAACTGCTATGTCAATAAAACACAGCTTCTAAGAGTGAGTACACCAGCCAACACAGCACCATTTTCACACTTAAAGATTCCTCAAAGGTCTTGTGAAAGAATTACTAATGAGGGAATGCGATGGAGAGTATCTTCTGCTCCAGGTAAAGAATAAGCTCTTGTGGTATTCAGAAAGTACCACAAAGTTCTAGACTGGATATAACCCAATGGTACTACTATTCACTGAGCAGCTACCCATGTGCGATTTTCTCATTCAAACCCCACAATGAGTCTATTATTGTTGCTGTTGATGCTGCTCCAACTCAAGGCACCCTGATGTATAACAGAACATAATGTTGCCTGTGTCATCTTCATGACTGTTGGTATGTTTGAATCCACTGTTGTGACCACTCTGTCAGTCCATCTCATTGATGATTTTCTCATCTTCACTGACCTTCCACTTTACCAAACACGATGCCCTTTTCTAGTAATTCATCTTTCTGATGGTGTCCACAGTAAGCAAGACAAAGGCTCACCATTCTGCTTCCAAGGGGCATTCTGGTTGCATTTCCTTTGACTGATTTGTTCATTTTTCTGGCAGTCCATGGTGTATTTAATATTCTTTACCACACCATTGGGAGCTCTGGTAGCCTAGTACCAAGGCATTTGACTGCTAACCAGAATGTATCAATTCTTCTTTCTTTTCATTTTGAGCTTTTGTATGCATATGAGGCAACTGAAAAGACCATGGCTTGGGTCAGGTGTATCTTAATCATCAAACTGACATCTTTGCTTTTCAGAACTTTAAAGATATCTTTTGCAGCAGATCTGCCCAATGCAGTATTTTGTTTCATTTCTTGTCTGTTATTTCCATGGATTGCAACCTGGTTTGCAATCCAATTCTATAATGGATTTTCCTTCAAATGGTTATCTCCCATATCCCCACTTCCCCCCTCTATTCTCTCCTAATTCTACTGATCCAAGTAGAATGAAATGGCTGACATCTTCAATTTCTTCTCCATTTATCTAGAGATTGGTAGTTTCACCTGGCCCCATTTTACTGATGAGGAAGTAGAGGCACACACAGGATAAGTCACCTGTCTGATGCCACAGAGCAGTTAGCCAGGTTTGCCAGGCTCAGAGGCCCATCCTCTGACTCATTACAAAAGAATCTCTTGCTTTTATAAACACAAAATGTTGGGGTTGAAAAGTCACCAGGCTCTCAAGTTCATTTTCTAGGTGTATAAGTTTGACAGTCCTGTGGATTATCATTTTTTTCTGGAAAGTTATGGAAATTTATTCCCAAACAGTACAGTTAAAATGGGATTCTTTGCTTTTTTTGAGAATTGACATACAGTCATCTTAAATTTACAAAAATTAAATACCACCAAAATAGTGCTGAAGTTCATTAGCTCTTGCCTGCCTGAGTAGGTTATTTCCCCTGTACGATATACATTCTGTTTCAGATATCCCAATCTTTCTCACCAAACTTACATCTAGTAATAAGAAGTTTCTTTACCTACAGAGGCAAGGGGCCAAAACATCTGGGTGAACAAAGCAACCTGAAGGTAATGAATTTCTTCCTCTAGAAAGGGGAGCTCCACCCTACCACTCAGTACCTCACTAGCCCCATTTTTTCCCCCACCCCAATATGGTTGCCAATTCAGGGTAGTTGGGAGGAAGAATTTCCTGCCCCTGCCTGCCGGCCGGCCTCCAAACCATTGCTTCTTTCACCACTCTGCTGCCCTGAATATCACCCTTCCCTCTCATGGCCCCACCTTCTCTCCAGAGCCTTCCTTGCACCCCACTCTGCCAGAACTTGCTCAACTAGGAAGCTTAGCACAGGCTTAACTCTTCAGTCCATGGGACAAGAGGCTTCTTTCTCTCAGGCAGGGCTTTGCTCCATGATACTGCTAGGTTTATGACTCCCATGAACTCAACCTGGTTTGCAATCCAATTCTATAATAGATTTTCCTTCAAATGGTTATTTTCCATATCCCCACTTCCCCCTTCCATTCTCTCCCAATTCTGTGTCCAGGGGCTGACCCCTTAAGGCCAGTTTCTGGTTGGGTTCAGCAATGGTGGGAAATCAGAGGGGCAATCTTACCTCTCCCTCCCAATTCTGGGCCTTATCTCTCCACTCCAACCAATTCTCCATGAGTCTCTGGGAAACACGATTTCCTCCTTTGCCTCTCCAGCCCAGGAGTGGCTAGTCTCTGGAGACTTTCCATCCCTTGCATGTCCCGCCTACCTTGCCCTCCTTACCTCTGTTAGTTTTCCCTTTATCTACGTTGGACAATGTTTCCAGCTGAGGCCCCTGATGGATGCAAGTACTGACCAGGTGCCCAGTATGGTAGGCAGTGCCCTTATTTCAACAGAAATGCCTCTGCGTTCACTGAAGGGAGTGTGATGCAGATAAAACTCACCTCTTTTTGATGTTTCATGAAACATTTTCCTCCTGGCATCTTAGTCTTCATCCTGCCCACCCCCTAAAAAGAAAGTGCTTCCCATTTGTTAATTTCTGAGTGCTTTTACTGCCCTTTTACTTTTGCCTGACATTTTATAATCAATCTTATGTATATGTTTATATATGCTTTTCTGTTTAAACTTTTTTTTTTTAAATCTAAAAAACATAGTACCATACTGCCAAAGGTGTCAGGAAACACGCTCAAATAAGGAAGGATTCCAAAGACCGCTCTGCCAACAAAATGCCAGTAAAATCTGAAACCCAGGTTCAGACACACTGGGAGAATTCCAACATTTAGAACTTAAAGAACCTCTTTATTCCAGTAAATCAGCTTCCCTGTGAATACCATCAAAATCCTTCGGCTTTAATGAGGGAGGGAATATCAGAGGAAGGGGTGGAGGAGGAAAGGATTTGGACTAGTACAAAATTTAATTTAAAAACTATTATGAGAAGTTTAATTTCCCCTCCCCCATCCAAATACATAAATCTTTTCCATGTATTTTCTTTGTTTCTTTTTTTCTCCCAAAAGAAGAAGAAGAAAAAGCATCCCCAATCATCTGAAACAATGGCAGAGTGAGTCATGGGAGTGGGGGTTTTAATAAGAAATATGTGTTTACTGGCTTCGTTTTTCACTGAAATGCTATGTTAGGAATATGGGAGAATGCAAAGAAATACCAAACAAAGTTGCATTCTCACTGTACTGCACAACCAAACTGGGGAGAAAAGACATGGGTAGCAGAGACTAGTCAACAACACAAGGCCACGTGGGCTGCTTAAGACACAATTCAGGGTCAGAGTTCAGAGACGGCTCACTTCAGGTGGGGTGGTCAAGGTATGGCAAACCTCAAATTAAATTTAAAAGATGTGAACATGCATGGGAAGTAAGTGTGCCTGCATATTTAACTGCACCTACCCACCAGCCACTCCTCGGAAGGAAGGTTGGGCAATCCTACTTCCGTAGTGATACTGCCTCGGAAACCCAAGGAGGGGTCGCTATGAGTCAGGGCTGACTCGACGGCACATAACAACAACAACAACAACAACATACAGCACTTGCATTCAGCTACATTTCAACGTTAAGTTATCAGGGCCAAGAAAGACTGAACAAATGGCAAGAGTATGGATTTCTTGGGTCTTCCATTGGCTGTGTGTATGCACATGCATGTCTGTGTGCATGAGTGCACTTGTGTGCATATGTGCACGTGTGTACATGTGTGTAGGTCGGTGTGTACGTGTGTGTATATGGTGGTTTGCCTCAGACACTGCCATTTCCATTCCAAGGCCCGGTATAACTCAGTTCTTGGTGCTCTTCCAGGAATGGTCAGTCCCTCAGGACCACAGAAGAATGATACCCCACACTTTGTCCTATCATATCTCTTCAGGGAATGGGCAACTAAGTCTTTTCAGGAATGATTCAAGCTCTTGCACACCACCTCTCAACAGGCATTTTCTATGTCCAAATTGAGCACAGGGCTCTCTCAGTCAGTGAATCCTCTGCCTCGGAGAGGCGAGTATCTGCTGGAAGGTAAGCACAGGCTCTGCAGGGGCACATGGCAGGGTGTCACCTGCATATACTGAGCCATCTCCTTGGGCATCACACTGGACCCCCAGAGGCATTGAGGGGGCAGATGCAGCAGGTTTCCAGGAAGCCCTCAGCAGTGTGCCTGGTACAGTCCTCTTCCCTGGTTCCTTTCCATTTTCAAATGGACAGGATGGAGACTCCTTGGAAATATCAGTATCTGTACATTCCAGATACACCATCTCACAGCACTGCACATTTCGCCTGTTGAGGTGCTACCACATAAGAACATTCTGGAAAAAGGGAATCATCACTCTCTTTCTTCCCTCACATGACTGTTAGAAAGATTCAGAGAGAAAAGAGTGTGAAAACTCCTGGTAAGGCTATTGTTATTGTTGTTATTTGCTGTCAAGTTCATTCCAACTCATAGTATCTCCATGTGTACAGATTATAATTGTGCTCTACAGGGTTTTCAAGCCTGTGACCTTTCAGAAGCAGATCACCAGGCCTTACTTCCGAGGTGCCACTCTCAGTGGGCTCCAACCACCAGCCTTTTGGTCAGCAGAACCATGTGCACCACCCAGGGACCAAAGCTATCAAGTACTATGTAAATACTGGTGGTTGTTCCATTTCTGGGCTGATAAAATGCCTTGTTTCCTGTGCCTCCGCTGCCAGAAGTGCTCTTGTAAGGTTGCTTTGGGAAAACATTGCTGCTATCTTCTTATTTCCTTTGTTTTTCATCCCTCCTGTTAGCTTCTATCCACTACTCACCTGTCAGTTTGTCGTACTGTGGTGACTTGTATGTTGCTGTGAGGCTGGAGGCTATACCACCAGTATTTCAAATACCAGCAGGGCCACCCATGGTGGACAGGTTTCAGTGGAGCTTCCAAACTAAGACAGACTGAGAAGAAGGACAGGGCCATCCACTTCTGAAAAAATTGGCCACTGAAAACCTTATGAATAGCAATGAAACACTGACATATTACTGGAAAACTTTATGAATACCCCTGAAACATCTGATATAGTATGCTATGACCCACCAGCCACTCCTCGGAAGGAAGATGGGGCAATCTACTCCCGTAGTGATACTGCCTCGGAAACCCAAGGAGGGGTCGCTATGAATCGGGTCTGACTCCATGGCACATAACAACAACTACATGGCTCGGAGCCAACTTGACGGCACCTAACAATAATATTAGCTCCTGTGTGATCACAGGTTTATTCTGTTTCTATTTTGCTAGATTCACACTACTCCTTCCTCTACTACCCTGCCCCACTTGCTGTTATTGTTGACTGCTGTCAAATTGGTCCCAAGCTCATGGTGACCCCAGGCACAGTGGAGCAAAACACTGCCTGGTCTTGCACCTTCCTCATGGTCGGCTGCAGACTGGGCCATTGTGATCCACAGGGTTTTCACTGGCTGATTTTCAGAAGTAGATCACCAGACCTTTCTTTCTAATCTGTCTTAGTCTTAAAGCTCCTCTTAAACCTGTTGAGCAGCATAGGAACACACAAGTCTCCACTGACAGATGGGTTATGGCTGTGCATGAGGGGCACTGACCAGGAACTGAACCCAGGTCCCCTGCACGGATGGCAAGAACTCTACCACTGAACCACCACTGCTCCCAATGCTGTTCTGCTGTTGCTGTTGCTGTATGCAGTTGAGTGGATTCCGACTCAGTGACCCTACAGAATAGAGTAGAACTGCCCCACAGGGTTTCTTCGGCTATAATCTTCATGGGAGCAAACTGCCACGTCTTTCTCCTGCAGAGTGGCTGGCAGGTTAGAATCACTGATGTTTTGATTAGCAGCTAAGTGCTTGACCATTAACATCACCAGGGCTCCTTGTTTTTCTGCTACTATTCTCTAAAATAAGAGCTCTGGTAGCATAGTGCCTAAGGCACTTGACTGCTAACCAGAAGGTTGGCGGTTCAAACCCACCAGCCACTCCTCGGAAGGAAGGTTGGGCAATCTACTTCCATAGTGACACTGCCTCAGAAACCCAAGGAGGGGTCGCTATGAGTTGGATCTACTCGATGGCACATAACAACAACAATTCTCTAAAAAAGATAAAACCAGCACTTTGTCTCTCTGAGACTAAACTGTGCTCTTGTTCTCTTTGCCACCACATGAAATACCTAGGAAGGGTCCCAAGAACATCCTCTGGAAAACATACAACTGGCAAATGGATCAGGTACAACCGACAGTGCCCCTTGGTGTACAGTGTTCAAGATGTAGTCAGGCAGGGCAACAATGGAAGCAGTGAAGTGGTCCTTTATTATCACAAGGGACATGAGTGGTTCTCTGGTGGAACTCAGGAACGGACACACCTCTGCACCTACTGCTCAATGCTGTCCCACTGACAACCCTCCCAGAGCCAACAATAGTAAACAGAGCTTAACGTCCTAGTGAAATCGAGATTGCTGGGTGTGCTTTCACAAAACTAAACTGCCTGAAACTTCTCATAACATGTTTTACGATAAGTATTAAAATGCAAAGAGGAAGATTAAAGTTCCTGCTACAGACCAACTCTGTAATGAGTAAAGGAGGAGGACTTGTGTGCAGGATCTGGGAGAGCGTTTTATGCACTGCATTACAGTTGGATGTTATTATATAAAATGAGTGTGTTATTAAAAGGATCCTGAAGTTATAAAAACTCAAAGGAATTTTTCGTGAGGATGAATAACGTCTTTAGTAAAGATGAATAACTCATATTATAATACTCAGGAGTTTGGGGGAGCTCCAAGGGCAATACATCCTATTTCCTACAGACTGACTACAGTCATATACCAGAGCTCTTTAATTGCCATACTTGAGTTTTGTAAAGCACTTTATTTTTTCCTTTTTTGGGGGAGGGGGAGGGAAAGATCAGGAACATATTCTTTGATTAAGAAAGTTCTAGTGGGTACAGTGAGTCTCTGGGTGGGGCAAATGGTTAATGAGCTCAGTTGCTAACCACAGATTGGCGTTCAAGTCCACCCAGAGGTGCCTTGGAAGAAAGGCCTGGTGATCTACTTTTGAAAAATCAGCCACTGAAAACTCTGTGGCACCCAGTTCTACTGTGACACACATGGGGTAGCCACGAGTCAGAGTTGATTCCATGGCAACTGATTTAGTGAGTAAAACAGAATAGGAGAGAATCCCTCCATTCAGCATCTAAGTGCCTTGTTATTCTATGAGAAAAAGGCAACCAAAAGATGTCTCCTATAGCCCTGAAGCCACCTGATATGATTTGCTCTTACTTCTTAAGCAATACACACCATCTCATCCATTTCACGTCACAAAGGGAATGTAATCCATGGAATCAAACACCTGGAGTCTTTGGTGGTGAAAAAAAAATTTTTTTAATGCAATTCTACTTCTTTAAAATGCATTGAATTAATATAAATTATGGTAAAGTATTATTGAAAACTTGAACTAAGTGAAATATTTTCCCTGATTTTTTTTTTGTCTAAAAACAAAGGAAATTTCCTTTTAATTTGTGTCTGGGTAATCATAAAAAAACTAACTACTTTATAGGGAGTCTGGAAAGCAGATACAAAAAATTTAATCACTCTTTATAACTATTATCACTTTTGGATATTAGTTTCCAGTCCTTTCTCAGGTGCATATCTTAAGATTTTAATCAAATTCTACTTAGCTTGCTTTCTACTTTAATTGATACATGTATTTCTTTATATTGCTTAGTCTTTCTGTTGATGAATAATGTTCCATCAAGTGACTGTATACAATGTATTTAACTATAAATATTCATGAATATGGATTTCCTCATATACCTAATTATTTCTTAAGGATAAATTACTAGAAATAGGATTACTGGGTCAAAGGATATGAACTTCTTATGATGCCTAACGTCTACACCTTCCTTTTCAAAAGGTTATTCCAATTTATACTCCTGCTAGTATTCAAACAAGGTTTAAGAGCAGCCATTTCATGATATGCTTGCCTGGTGGTGTAGCGCTTAAGGCATTTGACTGCTAACCAGAAGGTTGGCAGTTCAAACCCATGAGCCACTATGTGGTAGAAAGATTGGACAATCTACTTCTGTAGAGATTTATTGCCTCGGAAACCCAACGAGGGTTGCTATGAGTTGGAATCGAGTCAATGGCAGTGAGTTTTTTTTTTTTTTTTTTTTTTAGGTTATGTTTTGGTTCTCTAGTGCAGATATTATAATAGAAATACCACAAATGGATGGCTTTAACAAACAAGAATTTATTCTCTTACAGTTTAAGAGGCTAGAAATCCAAGTTCAAAGTGCCAGGCTCTAGGAGGTGGGTGAAAGCCCCTCAACCATGGACTTCAGCTCTGCCTCTTGCTCTCAGCCCACTGAAGCTGGAGGCATATCTTAACTCAGGCAGCTGCTGGCTGCTGAGGCTGACAAACCCAAGGTCAATCAGTAAAATGGCACAGTCCCAAGATTATTAAGCAACATAGCAGGCCACTAGTTCAAGCCCAGAAACAGTCCCAAGCTCGACAAGCAACATGGCAGGCTGCTGAATGAAGACTCGGCTACATTCAGGGTCCAAGCATGTCAAAAAGCTCAGAGACCTTTCTCAAAGCTTCTCCTTATATACTGCAATGAGACCACATCCCTAAGGCAGCTACTCAGCTGCTCCAGTAGATTCTACCATAGAGTTGATTACCAGTCTCATCATGGGGATAACTACATCCAGCTGCCCAGACACTCAAAACCATGTCCAGCTACCTTGACACACAACCTTAACTACCACAGGTATTATCATGAAAAAAAAAAAATCCAAAACATACTTGTTTGTTTTTGGCTATGTGAATAGTGTTCCATTAATTACATAGGATTATGAAGAGGGCCCTATTACGTTATCTTGACTCCCATACTCAAGTTATTATTAGTTGTTGTCAAGTCAGTTCTAATGCATGGCAACTCCATGTATAACAAAATGGAACATTCATTAGGTCCTGTGCCATCTTCATGATCACTGGTATGTTTGAGCCTATTGTTGTGGCAATTGTGTCAATCTACCTCACTGAGGGCTTCCCTGGCCTTTCACTTTATCAAACATCATGTTCTTCTCTGGTGATAAGTCCCTCCTGATAACATGTCCAAAGGAAGCAAGTCAAAGTTTCAGAGAATATTCAGTGATCCATAGAGTTTTCATTGGCTAGCTTTTGGAAGTAGATCACCAGTCTTTCCTTCCTAGTCTGAGTTAGTCTGGAAGCTCTTCTGAAACCTGTCCACCATGGGTGACCCTGCTGGTACTTGGAATACCAGTGCATAGCTTCCAGCATCACAGCAACACACAAGCCTCCACTGTACAGCAAAAGGACAGATGGGTGGTGGATACCCAGATTAAAGACTTAGAAAAATAATCACAAAGACATATTCTGTTCTTAGATGCCTTTCTTGGGGTTTTATGCTACTACTTATCCACAAGGAAATATGTAGGAAGCAGCAGGCATGCTCCAATCTGGTGCTGTCAAGACTCAGGCAGCAAAGGAGGCTGGCTGCCTTGCAAGGTGGAGTTGGGCAATGCTCCACTAACTGCTATGGCAGGGTGTCCCTGCAGCCAGCCGCAGAGCCTTCAGTTTCCAGAAGCAGCAGGAGATGGCAGAATTATGGTGATCTCTTCACTTAAAAAATGTGAAGTTGGCAGAATTCTTTTTCAAGTCATCCGTTCACCATCATTGCCTACCTGATTGATTTGGTGCTGATGTGGCTTCTGAGTCTTTTTAAAGCAAAGAATTAGCGTATTGGACAATGTGCTTTGTAAACAGAATAAAATAATACATTTAAGGTGTGCCTTACTTTGAGCTAGCTTATATTTACAGTGGGCTAAAGATGTCTTCCAAAACCAAAAAACCAAACTCACTGCTGTCGAGTCGGATCCAACTCATAGCGATCCCTCCTTGGGTTTCTGAGGTGGTTATCTCTATGGAAGTAGATTGCCCAATCTTCCGAGGACTGACTGGTGGGTTTGAACTCCCAGCCTTCTGGTTAGCAGTCAAATGCCTTAGGCACTATGCCACCAGAGCTCCCTTATCAAAGATTTTCTGAAACATGAATCATTACCAGAAAATATTTCAGATGGGGGAAAAATAGCAACATATGGGCTTGTCCGAAACCAAACCAAACCTACACACACATAGCTGTGCCTCAGGTAAGGTAGCCCTAAAAACTTCTCTTATAAAAATTCTCAAACATATACTAAGTAGCATAATTGTACAAGGAACTCCTCTATATGCTTTTAGCACCAACAATTGATAAGCCTTCAGGCATGTGACTGCTAACCAGAAGGCTGGCGGTTCAAACCCACCAGCCACTCCTTGGAAGGAAGGTTGGGCAATCTACTTCCGTAGAGATACCACCTTGGAAACCCAAGGAGGGGTCACTATGAGTTGGATCCGACTCGAGGGCAATGAGTTTGGTTTTTGGTTTAATACATGCAGAGTTCTTAAGTGTTGCAAGCAGTTACCTGTGCAGTTGCTAACTGAAAAGTTGCCACCCTGGAAGAAAGGCCTGGCAATCTACTTCCAAAAGATGACAGCCACTGAAAATCGTAAGGAGTTCAGTTCTACTCTGACATGCAGGCACTACCATGAGTCAAAATCAACTAAAAAATCAACTTGATGAAGAACCCCCCACCTTGCCTAACTGAGCCACACTAACTGTCGCCCCTACTTTCAGTCTTAGGAGGAGCCAGTGACTTGCAGTGAGGCAGCCTTTAGCATTCGCAAAAGGCAGTACAGCCAACTGCCAAATTCCTGTTAGGTCGGCCAAGAGGTATGAACCAAAAATGAAAAAGCATGAAGGATTTGTTTTTTAAAAGCAATGCATCAAACATAAAAAGAGCTCTTTTGTGTGAATGTTCGGTGTGGGAGCCAGAGAGGAGAAAATCATTCTCCTTCCCCCGGAGGAAGACAGCTTGACCTCACCTGTGACTTTTCTCTCAGTGTGGATTTTTCTCACCCCATTAAATGTAACCTACTCTAGGAGGGCTGGTCCATGTGAGAGAAATAGAGAGTGATGGGGAACACAGCAGACAGGCAGGCTGGGTGCAGACGCACCCTGGGAGGCCAGCCCTCCTGCCATGTAAGTGGGGGCCATGGGGCCTTATGAAATGCACTGTTCCAAAGGGCCTACTTACTAGACACGCAGGGATTAAGTTCCCATTGCCTCAGAAACTTTGCAGGTCCCTAGAAGTACTCTTTGAGAAAAGAAGAGGAAAAGTGGAGGGGGAAAAAAAGAGGAGAAAAAACAGGTTTAAAAAGTGTATCTTCTGGTTGTTGTTAGTTTCTACTGAGTTGGTGCCAACTCATAGTGACCCCATATACAAAATTGCCCAGTCCCATACCTTCTTCATGATGTCATGTTTGAGTCCACTGTTGCAGTCATGTTTTGAGTGCCTTCCAACCTATATAGTATCTTCCAGCACTATATTAAACAATGTTCTACTGTGTTTAACAGTGCTCATTGAAAGTAGATGTCAGGCCTCTCCTCCTAGTTCGTCTTACTCTGGAAGCTCCGCTGAAACCTGTCCTCCATGGGTGGCCTTGCTGGTATCTCAAATATCCGTGACATAGCTTCCAGTATCACAGCAACACATAAGGCACAACAGTTCAACAAACTGACAGACGGGTGGTGGGTGTGTCTTCTAATCCTGAGAACAAAAGGGCTGGTTGGGTTGGACAGAGTGTGAATCCCATAAGAGCAGTGGAATGAAAATAAAGATTTGGTAAAGAAACAGCAGTGAGTGAGTGAGTGAGTGGGCCAGCCACAGAAACTGGAGCAACCACATCTTCACAAGCTGGAAGGTAGATACTTCCTGTCACCAAGTCTCTCGTGACTTTTCCTTAAACCAAAAAAATACCAAACTCATGGCTATTGAGTTGATTCTGACTCATAGCAAACCCCTTTTCTGAGGCAGTAAATCTTTAAGGAAACAGATTGCACCATCTTCCTTCTGCAGAGTGGCTGGTGGGTTTGAACCGCCAAACTTCTGGTTAGCAGTCAAATATCTTAGGCACTACGCCAACATTAAAAGACAAGCTTGCTATCTGGTCCCTAAATCCCCTTCCCAATAGTGATATCTATAAAAGAACACAGTTAAATCACCTGGCATTTGCTCCATGAGGCTCCCTAGCAACCTCTGGGGATACACAGCCTTTTCTCCAGTCACATGGCAGCAGAACCAGCTCACTCTGGCATTTGTGTGACCAGAAACAATGGACACCTGATTTATCAGTTGTTCAATGTAGTACTAGTTGAGAAGTATTGGTGGGACCATATGAAATTGCTGACCTTCAATTGCTTGAGACCTCTCAATATGGCACTTTCACTAAAGTGAAAGTTCACCAAACAAGGATGATGATGATGACAAAAGTTGATTTTATTCCGCCCGTCACTGTATGAGCCGCTTCTTGTGATTCCACTTAACTTGGGACAGCTCCAGGATGATGACAATCCCTATCACAGAGGAGACAAAGGCACAGAGTTCTTGCCTTACATGTCCAGAGTCATGCAGCTAGTAGGAGGCCACTATCCTCAAATAATGAAACCAAGTCTCATCTTGGTTCTGCTCTCACAACCACACAGCTGTGAAGACATGAGGTGCCTCTTGAACTGGCAGCCAAGACAGGAAAAGAAAGATGCAGAGAAAGACACTGGGGAGAGAAGGATGAGTCCTGCCAGATCTCCAGTCTTGTGAGGATGACTGAGAGTTAGGATGGAATCCCTGGGTAGTGCTAGTAAGCATTCAGCTACTAATCATAAGGTTGGTGGTTTGAATCTGCCTACAGACACCTCAGAAGAAAGGCCTAGCAAGCCACTTCTGAAAAATCAGCCATTGAAAACCCTATGGAACAGTTCTACTCAGCACACATGGGGTGACCATGAGAGAGCCAATTCAATGGCAATCGGTCAGAGTTTAGGTAACAAAGATCCTGAAAATGCTGTCTACACCCTCACTGTGACTATTATCCTACCCAACTGGTCTCATTACTAGTTATTGCCTCATGCAGAAAATGCTAAATTTCCTTTGTTTTAACTGCAACTATGAATTATCTAGACCTTGAGTCCATCTACCAGCACTGGGCTTGGAGAAAAATGTGCTGCAATTCTCACAATTCTATCTTCCCAAACTTTGTGCTCAATTCCCTATCCTTGTTAGAAATGTTGGCAGTTGCACTTGAACCCTTCTTGTACTTTTATTTCTGAGTAAATGACCTGTTCAGACTCAGTTGGTTTCTACAAAAAGGAGAAACCTTGACTTTATTTAGTTAAATATTAAAGTTGTTGAGATCTTTAATTCAAATAATTATCTTAATCCTTTTTAATATTCTGTTCACCTCTGAACACTCCTGCAGCTGTGTGAACACTCATTTTCTCTAGAGCTCCTGTTTTTCACATGAGCTTTAAGGACATCCAGGAGTCTGTGCTCATCAGAGGTACATGACCCCACAGGATAGATAACAGGGTGCATTTTTACTAGTGCCTCAATTTTACTCTGAGAAGCAAAAAAGCTAAGTAAATAATTTGGTTAGTTAAAATCTTATTTATGTTATTAAAAAAAAAAAACAACACACACACACTCAATAGTATTATGGAGTAGAGAGGACAGGAGGGTGGTGGAATACTCGCCTTCTGTGTGGGAGATCTAGGTTCAACTCCTGGCCAGTGTATCTCATGTGTAGCCACCAGCCGTCTGTAGGTGGAGGTTTGTATGTTGCAATGATGCTGAACAGATTTTAGCACAGCTTCCAGACTAAGACAGACTAGGAGGAAAGGCCTGGTGATCTACTTCTAAAAATCAATCAATGAAAACCCTATGAGTCATAATGGTCTCATCCACAACTGATGATGCAGATAGTGCAGGACTGGGCAGTGTGTTGTTCTGTTGTGCATAGGACCATGAGTCACAGCTGATTCTGTGGCAACTAACAACAGCAGCATGCCATATACATATACACTGCCTAACGCATACAGTAGCTATTTTATAAATATTTGATGAACACATAATTACATGTATTTCTAAGTGCAACAAGAAATTTGGTACCCCAACTCCATTACTGCTTAAGAAATATGCAAACTTACTATTCCATTAGAGACAAATGCCTGAAGGTCCCAAATGCCCAACTGTTTCCTCTTAAAGAATGAGACATCCTGCCTTGGGCAACAGTAACTTGTGGACAAGTTATATTTTCCCTCTGGAAGAACTATGAAAGCAGGTTCTTGCCACTAAATTTTGGATCAATACATACCTCATTCTCTGCCCACCCCCCGGTGCCTGGGATAATGCCCTGTGCAAAGAAAATGCCCAATAAGTCTGAAGACATGCTGAATGAATGAGTGAACAAACACACATTAAAAATTAACCTGAAGGTTAATTTAGGTCACTCACTGGGAAAAAGAAAAACAGTGCAACTAGAAAAGTAACTTAAAAGGTTAATTAAGGATAAGTTTTTTTTTTTTTTTATAAATATATACCTGGTGGCTTAATAATCAAAGCACAATTAAGGTTCAAAACAGTTGCAATTTACAACTTTGAGGACATACCGTTATGTTCCAAAAAAGAGAAAAATAAGAGAATGTTGTCTGACTTGTTTCAGTATTCTAGTATAATCTCAGTTTGAAAACCAGATAGTGAGCAAGGAAAGACCTATTTAATAGGTCTTCTTCCCTTACAAGACAGATGTGAAAATCCTAAATAAAATGCTATCTTAGTTACCTAGACCTGCTATAACAGAAATACCACAAGTGGTTGGCTTTAACAAACAGAAACATGTTTTCTCACAGTTCAGGGAGCTAGAAGGGTGAATTCAGGGATCTGGCTCTAGAGGAAGGCTTTCTCTCTGCTTAGGCTCTGAAGGAAGGTCCTCATTGCTTCTGAGCTTCTGCTCCTGGGTGATCTTCAAGTGGCTTGGCATCTCTTTCCCTATCTGTACTTGCTAGCTTGTTTATTTAATCTCTTTTTTATCTCAAAAGAGATTGACTCAAAAAGACAACCTACCCTAATCCTGCCTCATTAACGTAACAAAGACAATCCATTCCCAAATGGGATTATAACTACAGGCATACACACACACACACACACACACTCTCTCTCTCTCTCTCTCTCTCTCTCACTCACTGCCATTGAATCAGATCCATCTGGTAGGGACCCCTCCTTGGGTTTCTGAGGCAATATCACTACAGAAGTAGATCGCCCAGTCTTCCTTCCCAGGAGTGGCTAGTGAATTTGAACACCAGCCTTCTGGTTAGCAGTCAAATGCCTTAGGCACTACACCACCAGAGCTCCTAACTACAGGTGTTGTTGTTGTTGTTGTTGTTATTTGCCGTCGAGTCGGCCCCGACTCATAGCGACCCCTCCTTGGGTTTCCGAGGCAGTATCACTACGGAAGTAGGATTGCCCAACCTTCCTTCTGAGGAGTGGCTGGTGGATTTGAACCGCCAGCCTTCTGGTTAGCAGTCAAGTGCCTTAGCCACTATGCTACCAGAGAAGTTAGGATTTATAATACATATTTTTTGGGACACAATTCATTCCATAACATTCCACCCTTTGGTTCCCCCAAAATTATTGTCCTTGCCACATGTAATATACACTCTAAAACATCATCCCAAAGTCTTAAATCAATTCCAAGCCCCAAAATCTCATCTTCTGAACCATCTAAATCAAATATGGGTGAGACTTCAGCCATATTCCATCCTGGGGCATAATTCTTCTTCATCTGTGAACCTGTGAAATCTAGACTACAAGTTACCTATTTCTAAAGTACCATTACAAATGGGGGAAACTGGAGGGAAAAAGGGGGATAACAGACATCCAGCAGGTCCCAAACCCAGCAGAACAATTTACACTCACTCTCGAGGCTCCGGGCAATGACCCTGCCCTCCAGACTGGGTTTTGGCCACGGCCTCTGCATTGCAGTGGAGGCTCCTCAGCCCTGGGCTTCAGCTCCACTTTCCAGGCCCTCTAGGATATCAATTCTGTTCCCTTGGCTTTAGGTAGCCCCGTTCTCCTAGACCATCTGAGTGGTGACTCCATCCCCCTGGCCCTGGCCAGCCCGTTCTTCTGCTCCTGGGCATGGCTCAGTTTTGAGCCGTGACCCATCCCTCTGGCATAGTTTTAATGGCAGCTCTATATTCTGAAACTGAGCTGGTGAAGATCCAATTCTTTGAAACCTAGGAGACTTTGACACCCAGAAGACCATGGCCCCACCCTTTGAAACTGAGAAGATCCTGCTTCCTGTGCTTCTTTCAACAGTTTGTCTGCTCTCTGAGCTGTTCCAGGGATGGTCCTTTTCTTTTCTTAGAGGACAACAGATGTAGCTCCTTTAGCCTGTATCTGGCCTGAAGAATTTCAAGAGGCAGGCAACATTCTTCCCTTTTGTTCTTTATTCCCTTCACTCTTAAGTTGGGTTTTCTGCTGTAGTGGTTGGTTAGATCCATCAGTCATTGGCTTAATCTCTTTAACAAAAGACTGTGTACTCACATCGTTGGTGAAAATTCTAAGACATGTGTCCTTAGTTTGTACAATAGAATTTTTCAAATCTTTAAGTATTCTTTTCATTTTGCACAGTTCACTTTTAAGTCCATCTCTTTCCTCTCACATTTTACTGTAAGTGGCAAGGTGAACAGCTAAATATCCAAGTTCATCGCTTACAAGCTCTACCTTCTACTAAATATTTGAACATAATTCTGACAAGTTTTTTTGCCACTGCATAAAAACTATCACCCTGCTTCCACTGTCCAATCACATGTCCATCATTTCCTTTTAAAGCCTCACCAGAAGCATATTTAATGTCCACATTTTTAGCAACATTTATCACTGGTGCCATATGTATTCTCTAAGATAAGAGAGATTTCTCTGTAGCTCTCCTCATTTTCTTCTGAGCCCTCTCTAGGATTGCCTTTGATGTCCATAATTCTACCAACAGTCTCTTTAAGGCAATCCAGGCTTTTACTATTAGGCACCTTAAAACTTTTCCAGCCTCCACTCATTATCTGATTCCAAAACTGCTTCCTTATTTCAGAAATCTGTATAGAGCAGCACCCCATTCTTCTAGTACTAAATTTTGTCTTACTTATTATCTAGGGCTTCTGTAACAGAAATATGACAAGTGGATGGCTTTAACAAACAAATTTATTTTTTCACAGTTTAGGAAGTCTGAACTCAGGGCACCAGGAGAAGGCTTTCTCTTTCTGTCAGTTCTGGAGGAAGGTGTCTTGAGCTTCTGCTCCTGGGCAATCTCCATGTTCTTGGCATCCTTCTTCCCCTGACTCTCCTTACTGTTGTTGTTGTTGTTGTTGTTATGTGCCATTGAGTCGGCCCCGACTCATAGCAACCCCTCCTTGGGTTTCCGAGGTGGTATCACTACGGAAGTAGATTGCCCAACCTTCCTTCCGTTGCTGTGGTTAGGTGCTGTCAAGTCAACTCCACCTCACAGCAACCCTATGTACAACAGAATGAAACACTGCCTGGCTGTGTGTCATCCTCATAATCCTTGCTGTACCTGAGCGCATCACTGCAGCCACTGTGTCAATCCACCTTGTTAAGGGTCTTCACCTTTTTTACTGATCCTCTACTTTACCAAGGATGATATCTTTCTCCAGGGAATGGTCTCTTCTGACAACGTGACCAAAGTAGGTGAGATGAAGTCTGGTCACTCTTGCTTCCAAGAAGCATTCTGGTTGCATGTCTTCCAGGACAGAGTTGTTCATTTTTCTGGCAATCCATGGTATTTTCAGTATTCTTTGCCAACACCACAATTCAAAGCACCAACTTTTTTTCAACCTTCCTTATTCACTGTACAGTTTTCACATGCATATGAGGTGACTGAAAATACCATGGCTTGGGCTAGGCACACCTTAGTCTTCAAACTGACATCTTTGCTTAACACTTTAAAGAGGTCTTTTGCAGCAGACTCACTTAGTGCAATACAATATCTGACTTCTTGTTTCTATGGGTGTTGATTGTGGATCCAAGTAAAATGAAATCCTTGACATCTTCAATCTTTTCTCCATCTACTGTGGTGTTGGTTATTGGTCCAGTTGTGAAGATTTTTGTTTTCTTTATGCTGAGGTGAATCCATACTGAAGACTGTAGTCTTTAATCTTCATCGGAAAGTGCTTCAAATCATCTTCACCTTCAGCAAGCAAGGTTGTGTCATCTGCATACTGCATGTTGTTAATGAATCTTCCTTCAGTCCTGATGCTACGCTCTTCTTCTTATAACCCAGTTTCTCAGACTATTTGCTCAGTATACAGACTGAACAAATATGGTGGAAAGATACAACCCTGACTCACACCATTCCTGATTTTAAACTATGCAGTATGCCATTATTCTGTTCAAATGACAGCCTCTTGGTCTGTGTACAGGTTCCTCACAAGCCTAATTAAGTGTTCTGGAATTCCCATTCTTTGCAATGTTATCCATAACTTGTTACGATCCACAGAGTTGAATGCCTTTGCATAGTCAATAAAATACAGGTAAACATCTTTCTGGTATTCTTTGCTTTCAGCCAAGATCCACCTGACATCAGCAAAGATATCCCTCATTCCAAGTCCTCTTCTGAATCTGGTTTGAATTTCTGGAAGTTCTCTATCAGTATATCACTACAACCATTTTTGAATTATCTTCGGCAAAATTTTACTTGTATATGATATTAGTGATATTATTCAATAATTTCCATATTCTATTGGATCACCTTTCTTTGGAATGGGCACAAATATGAATCTTTTTTTCAACTGGTTGGCCAGGTAGCTGTCTTTCAAATTTCTTGGCATAAAAGAGTGAGTGCCTCCAGTACTGCATCTGTTTGTTGAAACATCTCAGTGGATATTTTGTCAATTCCTGGAACCTTGTTTTTTTTTCGCCAATTCCTTCAGTGCAGCTTGTACTTCTTTCAATACCATTGGTGCTTGATCATATACTACCTCCTGAAATAGTTGAACAATGCCAATTCTTCTTGGTACAGTGACTCTGTGTATTCCTATAATCTTCTTTTGATGTTTTCTGCATCATTCAGTATTTTGCCCATAAAATCCTTTAATACTGCAATTTGAGGCTTCAAATATTTTCTTCAGTTCTTTCAGGTTGAGAAATGCCTAGCGTATTCTTCCCTTTTGGTTTTCTAACTCTAGATCTTTGCACATTTTATTATAATACTTAACTTTGTCTTCTCAAGCTGCCTTTTGAAATCTTCTGTTCAGCTCTTTTATCTTGTCATTTCTCCCATTCGCTTTAGCTATTCTCCTTTCAACAGCAAGTTTCAGAGTCTCTCTGACATCTATTTTGGTCTTTTCTTCCTTTCCTGCCATTTTAATAACTGTTTGCTTTCTTCATGGATGATGTTCTTGATGTCATCCCACAGCTCACCTGGTTTTCAGTCATTGGTGTTCAATGCATCAAATCTATTCTTCAGGTGATCTCTAAATTCAAGTGGGATATAATCAAGGTCATATTTTGGCTCTCAGAGGCTTGTTTAAATTTTCTTCAGCTTCAACTTGAACTTGCATATGAGCAATTGATGATCTGTTCCACAGTCAACTCCTGGCTTTGTTTTGACTGATGATATTGAGCTTCTCTATTGCCTCTTTCCACAAATGTAGTCAATCTGATTCCTGCGTATTCCATCTGGTGAGGTCCATCCGTATAGCAACTGTTTATGTTGTTGAAAAAAGTTATTTGCAATGAATAAGTCATTGGCCTTATTGTCCAACCACCAATGATTCTTCTTTGTTTCCAACTTTTGCATTCCAATCACCAGTAGTCATAAATACAACTTGATTGCATGTTTGGCCACTTTCAGGCTACAGAAGTTGGTAAAAATCTTCAATTTCTTCATCTTTGGCTTAAGTGGTTAGTTGCTAGTCCACATTTAATGTCTTTTATATCTCAAAAGTGAATGACTCAAGATATACCCTACATTAACCCTGGCCCATTAACATAACAAAGACAAACCATTCCCAACCGGCATTATAACCACAGGCATAGAGGTTAGGATTTACAACACATCTTTTTGAGGACACAACTCAATCCATTTTAAAAACTTACTGCCATCGAGTTGGATCTGACTCATAGCGATCCCTCCTTGAGTTTCTGAGGCAGTAT
Source organism: Orycteropus afer afer (assembly GCF_000298275.1). NCBI lineage: Eukaryota > Metazoa > Chordata > Mammalia > Tubulidentata > Orycteropodidae > Orycteropus > Orycteropus afer. The sequence continues at coordinate 537,008 of NW_006921724.1, forward strand.
TACTACGGAAGTAGATTGCCCAACCTTCCTTCCAAGGAGTGGCTGGTGGGTTTGAACAGCCAGCCTTCTGGCTGGCAGTCACATGCCTTAGGCACTATGCCACCAGAGCTCCTTACTCAATCCACAGCACTAGCTAACTGAATTTAATTTCTCCAATTTGAATATATAATACATCACAATGAAGTAGTGTTTGTACTAGAAGTGCAAGATGGTTTAACATCAGAAAAATTTATCAGTGAAATTTATCTCATGAATGAACTAAATGAGGAAAGTCACGTGATCTTCTTGATAGATGTAGGAAGGGCATTTGATAAATTTCAGTGGGTACAGGTCAGTTCAGAAGCCCTTGTGACACAGTGGTTAAGCTCTAATCAAAAGGCTGGTAGTTTGAACCTACCTACCACTGTGGGAGAAATATGTGGCAATCTACTTCTGTTAAGATTCACAGCCTTGGAAACCTTATGTTGTTGTTGTTGTTGTTATGTGCCGTCGAGTCGGCCCCGACTCATAGCGACCCCTCCTTGGGTTTCCGAGGCATTATCACTACAGAAGTAGGACTGCCCAACCTTCCTTCCGAGGAGTGGCTGGTGGGTTTGAACCGCCAGCCTTCTGGTTAGCAGGCAAGTGTCTTAGCCACTATGTTACCAGAGCTCCCTGGAAACCTTATAGGACACTTTTATTTTGTCTTACAGTGTCACTATGAGTCAGAATCAACTTGATGGCAGTGGGAATTTTTTGTTGTTTTTGTTAAGTCAGTTCTTCAAATGACCTATTAGTCAGATGATCAAGTTCCTCAATTTACCAGATTTTCTGATTCCCAAAAGATTATTTCTTTTTACTATTTACAATTTTATAGCAATCTGTATCAGATGTATTAGCAGGGCCTAAGAGAGCTGGTGGC
>NW_006921724.1:538858-540247 GCF_000298275.1 Orycteropus afer afer
ATAGTGCCTAAGGCATTTGACTGCTAACCAGAAGACTGGTGGTTCAAACCCACCAGCCACTTCTCAGAAGGAAGGTTGGCCAATCTACTTCTGTACTGATACCACCTCGGAAACCCAAGGAGGGGTTGCTATGAGTCAGATCTGACTCGACAGCAGTGAGTTTGGTTTTTGGTTTTTTACCTGAAAACAATATTTAGATCTATATCTAAAAATCTTCCAATCTAGAAACAAAAACAAACAAACAAAAAAAAAACCAACTCCTAGCAACATAACAGAGTGATTTTATATATATATATAAAAGTACTCATTCCCATTTCTATGTTTTAATAATATTAAAAACAGAACATTGTTGTCAAGTTGACTCATGAGTTACAGAGTAGAAGTGCTTCATGGGATTTTCTTAGTTGTAATCTTTATGGAATCAGATTGCCAGGCCTTTCTTCCACTGTACTACTGGGTGAGTTTGAACTGCTAACCTGCAGGTTAGTGGTCAAGTGCCAACCATTTGCACCACCCAGACACCTAATGGTCTTTAAATCCACAATTTAATAAATAGAATTATTTTCTCTGAGCTTTGCTTTATATGTTCGTAATAGGGGAGGGTCCTAACGAATAGTCAGAGTGCTATGCATCATTTGAGAATTCCTCCAGTTGATTGCGACTCATGGTGACCTAATGTACATCAGAGCAGAACTCTGCTTCACAGAGTTTTCAATGGTTGATTTTTCGGAAGTAGATCACCAGACCTTTCTTCCAAGGCTTCTCTGGGTAGTCTCAAAACTCCAATCTATTGGTTAGCAGCTGAGTGTGTTAACTGTTTGCACCACACAGAGACTCCCCATCATTTGAGAAATACAGCATTCTACCTTAATACCTTTGCAAAAATGTTACTAAGCATTTTCTGTTTTCTATATGCTTCCCAACACGTGGTATTATCAACATTTTTTGTCAGGTTAGCCCTACTAACACATGTAGTGGTATCACAGTGTAGTTTTAACTTGTATTTCCCTGAAGACTAGTGATAGTGAGCAACTTCTCAGGTGTTTTTTGGAATTCATATATAAGCTATGGTAAAGTATCTTCTCAAATCTTTTGACTATTTTTTTTTTTAATGGATTGTCTTTAAAATGTTGAGCTGGAAGATGCTTTATGTATTTTGGCTCTAAGACCTTTGTCAGATACATGCTTTCTAAGTATTTTCTCTCTAAGTTCATGGCTTAACTTTAATTTTCTTTTTTTTTTTTTTTTGATGATCTGAAGGAAAGCTTTATTTTTTGCAGGCATAATATATCTATTCTGAGTTCAAAGGCACAGTCACAAACTTTCTCAAAACTTCTTGTTCTTTCCCACGGACACTATACCCCAAAACACAACTTGCTAATCATATCA
>NW_006921724.1:543817-553253 GCF_000298275.1 Orycteropus afer afer
TCCGTGTCTGTGTTAATTGGTTTCCCTTTTCTTTGTTGAAGAGGGTCTGTGCAATCCTTCTGCCTAGTCCGCCATCTTGCCCCGCCTCCCAATTTTCTTATTTTTTTTAATGACATCCATTTTAATAATTTTTTCCTTTTATAGTTAATGCTTTTTGCATCTTGTTTAAGAAATTATCCCTATTCTAAAGATTTTCTCCTAGGAGTTTAATAGCTGTAGCTTAGATTTAGATCTGTGGGTCATTTTCAGTTAATTTTGCTATATAGTATCAAAGGTTGAGATCCCCCCCCAATATCCAGTTGTTTAAGCACTGTTCATTGGAAAGACTATCTTTTCCCTATTGAACAACCTTGACACCTTTGTCTAAAATCAATGGACCATATAAATGTGAGCCTCCTTCTGGACTCCCTCTGTTCCACTGACGTTATGTATCATCCTTACACCAGTAAACAATATCTTGATTACTGGGGCAAAATGTCTCTTGGATATGTAAAAAATTAGATATTTAAGTCTAATTATACTTTAGTTATGTATTCAATCAGCAAATAAATATGAGAATCTGAAGGCTAGCGGAGAGACTTAGATATCAACTTGGAAACCATCAGTTCAGAGATGATATTCAAAGCACACAGGGGACACAGACAAGAACAAGAAGGGTCGGTGGCCTGAGGTCTGGCCATGCCCCCAAAGGCGTTACTGTTATTTTGGTGGGCTTCTGTTAGTAAAGCATAGAGGGCTTTTCCACAACCTCAAAGTCTGACCCAAACTCTATGATGTATAAGCATGTCAGGTGGTCAGCAGTGACTACAAGGTCTGGGACAGCTCTATCACAATCAGATCTGCCACATTTCCAAGGGACTGAAAATTGGACCTTATGATAAATTATTACCCCAAATTAAGTCACTCCAATTTTCTAAATTCTTTGATTTGAAAAGTGAAAATACAGTAATTAATCAATATCACAGGTTTTTAAATAAATAATTAATAAAGCTGATCCCAGATGGATTTTGGCTGACAGCAGAGAATACCAGAAAGATGTTTATCTATGTTTTATTGACCATGCAAAGGCACTCAATTATGTGGATTATAACAAATTATGGCTAACATGGCAAAGAATGGGAATTCAAGAACACTTAATTGTGCTCATGCAGAATCCGTACATGGACTCAGAGGCTGAACAGAACAAGGAGATACTGCATGGTTTAAAATCAGGAAAGGTCTGTGTCAGGGTTGTATGCTTTCAATCTACATTCTGAGCAGAAAAATCTGAGAAGCTGGACTATATGAAGAAGAATTATTCAGGATTAAAGGAAGACTCTCTAACAACCTGCAATATGCAGATGTCTCAATCTGGTTTACTGAAAGTGAAGAAGACTTGACATATTTACTGATGAAAATCAAAGACTACAGCCTTCAGTATGGGTAATACCTCATCATAAAGAAAACAACAATCCTCACAACTGGACCAATAAGCAATCATGATAAACAGACAAAAGACTGAAGTTCTTAAGGAATTCATTCTACTTGGATCCACAATCAATATCCCCATGGAAGCAGCAGTCAAGATATCAAATGTCATACTGTATTGGGCAAATATGCCATAAAACACTTCTTTAAAGTGTTAAAAAGCAAAGATGTCACTTGGATGACTAAGGTGTGCCTGACCCAAGCCATGGTATTTTTAATCACCTTATATGCATGCAAAAGCTGGGCACCAAGTAATGAAGAGAGAAGAAGAAATGATGCATTTGAATTATGGTGTTGGTGAAGAATACTGAATATACTATAGACTTCCAGAAGAATGAACAAATCTCTCTTGGAAGAAGTACTGCCAGAATACTGTCAGAATAGAAGCAAGGATGGTGAGACTTCATCTCACTTACTTTGGACAAGTTATCAGGAGGAGCAAGTCCCTGGAGAAGGACATCACCCTTGGTAAACTAAAGGGTCAGCAAGAGTAGAGAGACTGGAACTCTCATACACTGCTGGTTGCGTTGTTGTTGTTATGTGACATCGAGTCTGCCCCAACTCATAGCGACCCCTCCTTGGGTTGCCGAGGCAGTATCACTACGGAAGTAGATTGCCCAACCTTCCTTTCACTGTGGAAACAGTATGACACTTCCTTACAAAGTTGGAAATAGAAATACCTTATGATCCAGCAATTCTATTACTTGGTATATATCCTAGAGAAATAAGAGCCATGACATGAATAGATACATGCACACCCATGTTCACTGCAGCATTATTCACAAGAGCAAAAAGATGGAAACAGACTATGTGCCCATCAGCGGATGAAGGGATAAACCAATTGTTGTATTTACACGCAATGGAATACTATGCAACTTTAAAATATAATGACATATTCACAAAACACCTCATATCATGGATGAACTTGGAGGACATTATGTTAAGTGGAATCAGTCTATCACAAAAAGACAAACATTGTATGAGAGCACTATTATAAAAAGTCGAGAAGGTTGACACACAGAAAGAAACAGTCTGTGAGGGTTACCAGGGATGTGAAGGAGGGGAAGGAATATCACTAACTAATATATAATAATATATATAATAATAATATATAACAGTAAGGGAAAGGTCAGCACAATATGAACAAGGAAAAGGAAGACACTAGGAGGTGCACAAGAGTTACAGACAACAAACCAAAAAACAAACAAACAAACAAAAAACAAACTCACTGCCAGATCCAACTCATAGAGACCCCTCCCTTGGGTTTCCAAGGTGGTATCACTACAGAAGTAGATTGCCCAATCTTTCTTCCAAGGAGTGGCTGGTGGGTTTGAACTGCCAGCCTCTGGTTAGTAGCCTTAGGCACTATGCCACCAAAAGTAAATACTATTACATATACAATCCTGAAATAACAGTAATAATAAATAACAACCTATGGGTAGATACATAGGCAGACATGCAAGCTGAAGAGGTATGGGAAGGTGAATGGGACTACAACCATGAAAATATATAGGTCTATCAGAGGATATTTCCACATATGTATTTGTATGTGCTACAAATATATTCATTTATATAGTAGAGCAAACAGGGGGAAAAGTTATGAACTTCCTAGCCATAACCAAACACCTTGAGAGAATGAGTAACTGGGCTTGGGGCTTAGGACCACAGTCTTGGGGGACATCTAAGTCACTGGCATAACAAAGACAATGTTCTACATCCTATTGTGGTTAAGTAGGGACTGAGATTTTAAAAGCCAGCAAACAGCCATCTAAAATGAAACTATTGGTCTCTCCCCATCCAGAGTAAAGAGGAGGAAAAAAATCTAAGACTCCAGGTAACAATTAGCCCAAAGGGCTAACAGACCATGTGAACCACAGGTTCCACTACCTAGAGACCAGAAGAACTAGATGGTGCCTGGCTACCAATACCTCTCTGAATGGGACCACAGAAGGTTCTGGACAGAATAAGAGAAAAATGTAGAACAAAATTCAAATTCATAAAAAGACCAGACTCACTGGTCTGATAAAGACAGTGGAACCCCTGAGAGTGGCCCTCAGACACTCCTCAAAACTGAACCCACCCCCAGAAATCCCCTTTCAGTCAGATGAAAGGCCTATAAAGTGAACAACAACACTTGCAAGGAACGTATTTCCCCAGAACAATTAACCATCCAAGACCAAAAGGGCAGAATTTGCCCCAAAACAAAGCTCAAAAAGTAAGAAGGGGTAAGGACTAATGGATATGAGGTAACCCAGGGAGGAAGTGCTGTTACATTGAGGGAATTGCAATAATACTATGGAACAAAATGTGCATAAATTGTTGAATGGAAAACTAATTTGCTTTGTAAATTTTCATCCAAGCCACAATAATAATAATAATAATAATAATAATAATAAGTAGAGGTCAGCGAAAAAGAGGAAGAGCCTCAATGAGATGTATTGACACAATGGTTGCAACAATGAGCTCAAACATAACGATTGTGAGGATGGTGTAGGATTGGGTAGAGTTTCATTCTCTTGTACATGGGGGTCACTGTCAGACAGAATTGACTTGACAGCACCTAACAACAATAGGAAGGACTCTCAGGGTGATGCAAATGATTAGTACTTGGCTGATACCTGAAAGGCTGGTGGCTCCAAACCACCCAGAGGCACCCTAGAAGAAATGCTTGGCTATCTACATCTGAAAACCCTACGAAGCACAGTTCTAATCTGACACACATGTGGTCACCATGGGTCTGAATAGATTCAAGAGCAACTGGTCTCCTGGATCAATAAGATGGTCTTCCTGATAGGAAAGAGGATCAAAGCACAATCTCAGAGCACTAAGTCCTCACTTGTCTGCCAGAGACAGGCAGACTGTCCATAGCTTCTTTCTCTAGGTTTGCCATCTATATACCACCAGCAGTTTGTCAGTCAGGATGTAATAGGTTTATACTTAACATTGAAAGCAATAATTTTCTCCTTTCCAAACAAGGAGTGATGTACAGTATTAAATCTGGATTCTAGAACCTCTCACATAGGGCAACCCTGTGTCTAGCGGTTTATTGCCAAGGTTCCAGTTTATGCCCATAAGCATACAGTGAGGTTCCCGGATGCGGCAGTGGCTTTTGGCGTTCCGTTAAGGAGCTTCTGGCTCTTTGACAGGTTTTGGCTACAAGAGCTACCTGTTGACTGATTTATTCCTTAACATCAATTCTTTTTTTCTCCATCAAAATAATCCTGCATGAATCACTTCCACAGCTCCAAAGCAAAAGTAGGAAAAAAGAATAAAACCCACCATAAAGTATATTTTTAGAAATAAAAGTGTCTGCAATAGAGGGATGGATTTGCTATCAAACTTCCATTTCAGGAAACCATCAGGTAGAATTAGGCAATGTAATGGACAATTTGGTCTTAACCTTCCCATCAGGAATAATGTCTGTGTGCACACACATGTATACACATTTGTTCCCCAGCGATCCACCTCACCAGACCATAAGCTTTTAGTGAGACTGAATTCCAGTCTGGAGGGCAGTTTCCTCTGCACTATACCAACATAATGCTTCATTTCACCAAGACATAGCACTCTCCGACCTGCCAGGTAAATAAAGAACGAAGCTTAACATTCACAGTAACTTTCAAAAGCTAAGCATGTCAACCTTAAATGAATATGTGCTCTACCAATCCCCTCCCCTAGACTGCCTTTCACTCATCCTGTAGCTGAGGCTCAACTGCTCTACTATGAGGCCCATTAGTTCCTCTTGGCTGGTCCCTGGGTTCCATGCAATGCTCACAGCAGGTGTTACAACTGCCACTCAATTAAAACTTCCAAGTCACACTTTGCATTGCTGACAAGGGCATGGGGAGCTGTCTCCAATTTTGTTTTGTGGGCTATTTGATCTCCACAAAGAATTTTGAGCCACTTGTACTAAGTAAATCAAATTGCTTGTAGGCTGGGAAGAGGATGGGTCCATCCATAAGCCATAAAAAGTCACACTCACCAATTGGGTAACCAAGGGATCTGCTCAAGTTCTTTATCGAGGACTGTCCCAATGACCAGCCATGGCCAGGTAATTGAGGAAATGACACAGATCACCTTTAATCTCACCAGGAACATGGTTCCTGGAGTGTCCATGACTAAGTCAGATATCACATGGTTAGCTAAGTTAAGAAATTCTTTTCACTTTCTCCTCCTACCACATTGATTCCTATGCCATGCATGGTCCACAATGTATATCAGAGTCACTTGGCCAGAACTTGGGGAAGTGCTTATATTTATCTGCTATGTATTGAAGGCTCCAATATTGTACACCATTTCTAATCCATTTATGAAGAACACCAGGTTTTCACAATACTCTATGTGATCATTAAAATAAAGATGAAAACCTACCTTGACTATAATGAATGAGTAAACTAAAAGCATCTGTTCTGGTTACCAAGTGCCACTCTGACAAGAATATACCACAAATATGATGACCTTAACAAACATGAGTTTATTCTCTTACAGTTTGGAGGCTTTAAGTCCAAGTTCAAAGCACCAGACTCTAGGGGCTGGGTGAAAGCCCCTCAATCTTGGGTTGCAGCTCTGCCTCCTGCTCCCAGCCCACTGAAGCTAGAGGCTTTTCTTCACTCAGACAGCTGCTGGCTGCTGAGGCTGCCAACCCCAAGGTTGACAAGTAAAAAGGCACAGTCCTGATGTTACCAAACCACACGGCAGGTCATTGATTCAAGTCCACTGTAATTCCCCAGGTTGGCAGACCATGGCAGGCTGCTGAACAAAGACACAGCTACATGCAGGGTTCAAGTGTGCCATAAGCTAGAGACTATCCCCAAGGCTTCTCTTTATACACAGGAAGCAGACCACATCCCAAAGGCAGCTACTCAGCTGCTTGTGGTAGATCCCCCCATGGAGGTGACTGCCAGTCTCATCATGGGGAATAACTACCACCAGCTGCCCAGCCAAGTTGACACACAAACATAACCACCACACAACCCAATCCTGGTACCCAGTAATTGTGTTGGCTAGCTGCTGTTTAGTCAGCCCCTGACTCAAGGTGACCCCATGCACAACAAAATGAAATGCTGCCTAGTTCTGGGTCATCCCCATAAAGGGTTGAAGATGGACTACTGGGATCCAAAGAGTTCTCATCAGCTTATTTTCTAAAACAGAAAATTCTTCCTAATTCATCTTAGTTTGGAAGCTCCGCTGAAACCTGTTCTGCATCACAGCAATACACAAACCTCCACTGACAAGGATGGTGGCTGGCAGGAGGTACATTGGCTGGGAATTGAACTCAGGTATCCCACATGGAAGGGGAGAATTCTATCACTGAGTGACCAATGCACCCAATAATACCACATATAACATTTGACAGTTTATAAACTGTTTCTACATTAGACCTTCACAATAGGTCTGAAAGGTAGACAGGGCAGATACAATCATCCCCATTTTGCAGCTGAACAAACTGCAATGTGGAGAGCAAAGGCCTCAAAGGCAGTGAGCTGCTATGACTTCCCATTGTACCAAGCAGTCTCAATATCCACTGTCAGTCTTAAGTGATGCCAGAAATAAGACATCAGATTATTTACTTATTTTCCACTGGCACTGGTTACATTTTCACAACATGTTAACATTCTCATCCCTTCCACTCTGGATGTTTTAGTGCCAATTATCTGGTTTCCCTTTCATCTTTGCTTTAGAGTAATTGTAAACCACATCAGATTTATTTGTAAATCACAAAGAAAGCCTGCTGGATGCCCAGCTTGGGAAATATAAAGCTAGCAAGGATAAAAGATACTTCCAAATATTAAAGAAAAACAATGTCTCAGTTAACCCTCACTACTCTGTCAAAAACAAAAGCACCATTCAGGTGTTCCCCTAGAAAGGTGCAGGCGAGTCTGCACTGTTTTCCCTGCCTTTACATACCTTCCTCCTCCTGGGTCCTGAATCGTCAAAGCCTGGTTCTGGGCTCTGTGTTTACGAGCAGGGCGGCAGGAAGGACATGACCTCCCCAGCTCCGTGGCAGGTTAAGCAGCTTGATTGAACGTGGCTGCTAATTAAGGGGCCCTCTTTTCTGGCAGGACCACTGGGGTATCTTCTGCACTTGTTCATGACCACAGCCCCTTGCTCAGAAATTAACTCTTGATGAGTGCAGACAGGGGCCCAGCTGGTACTCCCGAGCTTTCCCAAGGACATAAATGAAGTGTAATGAGGATGCTGTTGACTGCCAAGGGAAGAGGGGCCCTCCGTGACCTTTTGGTAGAATCCAGAGTCTACTTTCACTGTGCCTTAATTTTCTGCACTGGGGCTCCTTAATGTAGCCAGGAATGGTGTGAATAGGGCTCTAGCCACAGAAGACAGCACTGAGGTATCCGTCACCAAACATTCACGTTATGAAGTGTACACTAAAATAAAGGGGCAATTCATGAGAAACTAATTTTCAATTGGCAAGTGTTTTCACTAAGTGAGATGTGTTTTCGCCCCAAAATGATTCATGAGTGCAGGGATGATGATGGCTTCTATTATAGCTTGCAGATTGTACAATCATTCTGCTCAGGTTTAAAATATTAAACACTCATCTTTTGTCACTAACAGGAATTCTTCCCCTAAAGCACTACTTAAGAAAAGGATGGCTTTCATTGCCCAACCTCTTAGATACAGAAAATAGGAGGAAAAGCATGCTCTGGTCTTCATGGCAAACCTGCAATTGAGATGGAACTAGAGCTGGAGGTCTTGGTGTTCAATTTAGTGCACTCCAGCTTCAACTTAGCCATGATTTAGGAGCTCTGGTGGCATAGTGCCTAAGGCACTTGACTGCTAACCAGAAGGCTGGTGGTTCAAATCCACCAGCCACTCCTCGGAAGGAAGACTGGGCAATCTACTTCTGTAGAGATACTGCCTCAGAAACCCAAGGAGGGGTTGCTATGAGTCAGGACCAACTTGACGGCAATGAGTTTGGTTTTGGTTTGGTTTAGCCATGATTTGGAACTTTGGTGGGATAGTGATTAAAACATTCGGGTACTAACCAAAAGGTCAGTGGTTCAAAGCCACCAGTCACATTGTGGGAGAAAGGTGAGGCAGTCTGCTTCCATAAAGATTTACAATCTTGGAAACACTGTGTGGCAGTTCTACTCTGTCCATAGGGTTCCTATGAGTCAGAATTAACTCGATGGCACTGCGGGGTGGGGGAGGGACTAATTTAATTCATATTTTGAACACTTATGTAACATTAGAGTGGTTTGTGGCTGTTGTTAGTTGCCGTCAAGTCAATTCCAACTCACAATGACCCCTTGTATGTCAGAGTACAACTGCTCCATAGGGTTTTCAAGGCTGTGACCTTTTAGAAACAGATTGCCAGGTCATTCTTTTGAGGTACCTCCGGGTGAGTTCAATCACCAACCTTTTGGCTAGTAGTTGAGCACTTAACCATTTGTGCCCCTATGAGCTTTAGCTTAATGAAGTCTAGGTTAAAGAACTTCAAACATTTATCTTAGTAAGTGAGTATGTGATGGGTGGTAACAGGGACAAGGAGACAGAGCCACACATAATCAGGGGTTGTCTTGCTGTGTTGTCCCACAGTGAACAACTCTGACTTCAACTCTTGTCCTCGAGATGTAAGAACAGGATAAAATGCAGGCAATGAAGCCACATCTTTCTATGTCTTTTGAAAGGAGCAGGAGAGGTCACCAAAGAACTAAATTAAGTGATAGCAGTGGTCACCACTCATCTGTCAGTTTGTTGTACTGTGGTGGCTTGCATGTTGCTGTGAAGCTGGAGGCTATGTCAGCAGTATTTCAAATACCAGTAGGGTCACTCCATGGTGGACATGGAGTTTCAGTGGAGCTTCTATACTAAGATCGACTCGTAAGAAGGAAGGAGCCATCCACTTCTCAAAGAATTGGGCAGTGAAAACCTTATGAATAGCAGTGGAACACTGATATATTACTGGCAAACTTTTTTTTTTTTTTAGTCTGAGTTTCTTTTTTTT
>NW_006921724.1:555808-572583 GCF_000298275.1 Orycteropus afer afer
CTCAGGATCGCTGCCAGACCACAGCTCCGTATGTCTCCTTTTTTGGTATTTTCACGCAAATTCTTCTGCTAGTTGGGGTTTAGTCCACTTTTGTATCCTTCCCTTCAAGGCTCAGGGGTCCAGGATTATCTTGTGTGTCTGTGTTAATTGGTTTCCCTTTTGTTTGTTGAAGAGGGTCTGTGCAGTCTTTCTGCCTAGTCTGCCATCTTGCCTAGTCTCTATTACTGGAAAACTTTATGAATAGCCCTGAAACATTGCTCAATATAGTGCCAGAAGATGAGCCCCTCAGGTCAGAAGGCACTCAAAATATGACTGGACAAGAGTTGCCTCCTCAAAGTAGAGCTAACTTTAATGATGGGGATGGAGTAAAGCTTCGGGACCTCCATATGCTGATGAGGCATGACTCAAACTGAGAAGAAACAGCTGCAAACATCCATTAATAATCAGAACATGGAATGTATGAAGTAGGAATCTAGGAAAATTGGAAGTTGTAAAAAATGAAATGGAATGCACAAAGATCGATATCCTAGGCATTAGTGAGTTGAAATGGAGTGGTTTTGGCCATTTTGAATCAGACATATGATCTACTATGCAGGGAATGACAAATACAAGAGGAATGGTGTGGCGTTCATTTTCACAAAGAATGATTCAAGATCTATCCTGAAATACAAGGCTGTGAGTGACTGTTTGGTTACCGAGTACTGCTCTGACAAGAAATATACCACAAATGGGATGGCCTTATCAAACAGAAGTTTATTCTCTTACAGTTTGGAGTCTAGAAGTCCAGGTTCAAAGTGCTAGGCTCTTGGGTCTGTGTGAAAGCCCCTCAACCTTGGGCTTCAGCTCTGCTTCTTGCTCCTAGCCCACTGAAACTAGAGGCATCTCTTCACTCAGGCAGCTACTGACTGCCGAGGCTAACAAGCCCAAGGTCAACAAATAAAATGGCACAGTCCTGATGTTACCAAACCAAATGGCAGGCCATTAATTCAAGTCCATTGAAAGTCCCAAGATCAACAGAGTATGGTAGGCTGCTGAACCACACCAGGGTTCAAGAGTGCCATAAACTAGAGACCATTCCCAAAGCTGTTTCTTATATATGGGAAGCAGACCACACACCCAAAGCAGCTACTTAGCTGCTCCAGTAGATTCCACAATGGAGGTAATTACCAATCTCACCATGGGGAACAACTACACTCAGCTGCCCACCCACTCAATCAGGCCCAGCTAAGTTTACACATAAACATAAGCACCACAGTGACAGGATAATACCATATGCCTCTAAGGGATACAAGTTACCACTACTATTATTCAAATTTACACACCAACTACCAAAGAAAAGATAAGGAAATTGAGGATTTCTATGAACTTCTGCAGTCTGAAACTGACCAAATACGCAATCAAGATGTGTTGATTATTACCAGTGATTGGACTGAAAAAGTTGGAAATAAATAAGAATCACCAGTAGTTGGAAAATATGGCCTTGGTGATAGAAATGATGCTGGGGATTGCATGACAGAATTTTGCAAGACCAATGACTTACTCACTGCAAATACCTTTTTTCAACAACATAAACAATGACTATATACATGGAATTCACCACAGAGCGTACACAGGAATCAGATCAACTACATCTGTATAAAAAGGCAAAGGAGAAGCTCACTATCTTCAGCCAAAATAAGGCCAGGAGCTGACAGTGGAACAGACCATCAACTGCTTATATCCAAGTTCAAGCTGAAGTTGAAGACAATAAAAACAAGTCCATGAGAGCCAATATATGACCTTGATTACATCCCACTTTAATTTAGAGACCATTTAAAGAACAGATTTGATGCATTGAACACCAGTGTCCGAAAACCAGAGGAATTGTGGGATGACATCAAGTACATCATCCATGAGAAAAGCAAAAGGTCATTAAAAAGACAGGAAAGGAAGAAAAGACCAAAATGGATGTCAGAAATAGACTATGAAACTTGCTCTTTAAAGGGAAGTAGCTACAACAAATGAAAGAAATGATAAAAAATTTGAACAGAACATTTCAGAGAGCAGCTTGAGAAGACAAAGTCAATTATTATAATGAAATGTGCAAAGACCTGGAATTAGAAAACCAAAAGGGAAGAACACACTCGACATTTCTCAAGCTGAAAGAACTGAAGAAAACATTTAAGCTTGAGCTGCAATACTGAAAGATTCTATGGGCAAAATATTGAATGATATAGGAAATATAAAAAGAAAATGGAAGGAATACACAGAGTCACTGCACCAAAAATAATTGGTCCATGTTCATCCATTTCAGGAGGTGGCATATGATCAAGAACCAATGGTATTGAAGGCAGAAGTCCAAGTTGCACTGAAGGAACCGGTGAAGAACAAGTCTCCAGGAATTGACAGAATACCCACTGAGATGTTTCAACAAATGGATGCCTCACTGGAGGCATTCATTCATCTATGCCAAGAAATCTGGAAGACAATGACCTGGCCAACTGTGGTAGTTAAGGTTGTATGTCAACTTGGCTGGGCCTGGTTGAGTGGCTGGGCAGCTGGATGCAGTTATTCCCCATGGTGAGATTGGTAATTAACTCCATTGTGGAATCTACTGGAGCAGCTGAGTAGCTACTTTAGGGATGTGGGCTGCTTCCAGTATATAAGAAGCAACTCTGAGGAGGGTCTCCAGCTTAAGGTACTCTTGAACCCTGCATGTAGCCAAGTCTTCATTTCTTCATTCAGTAGCCTGCCATGCTTTGTTGACCTTGGGACTTTCAATGGACTTGAATTAATGGCCTGCCATGTGATTTGGTAAAATTGGGACTGTGCTTTGTTACTTGTTGACCTTGAGTTTGTCAGCCTTAGCAGCCAGCAGCTGCTTGAGTGTAGAAAACCTTCAGCTCCAGTGGACAGGGAGCCAGAGGAGAGCTGAAGCCTGAGGTTGAGGGGCTTTCAGCCAGCCCCTATAGCCTGGCACCTTGAAGTCAGACTTCTAGTCTCCAAAACTGTACATCCCATTTGTGGCATATTTCTATTAGAGCGGCACTTGGTAACCAAAACACCAACTAACTGTAAGAGATCCATATGTGCACCCATTCCAAAGAAAGGTGATCCCACAGAATGTAGAAATTATCGAACAATATCATTAATATCACACACAAGTAAAATCTTACTGAAGATAATTCAAAAATGGTTGCATCAGTATATTGACAGAGAACTTCCAGAAATGCAAGCTGGATTCAGAAGAGGACGTGGAATGAGGGATATCACTGCTGATCTCAGATGGATCTTGTCCAAAAGCAAAGAATACCAGAAAGATGTTTACTTGTGTTTTATTGACTATGCAAAGACATTCAACTGTGTGGATCATAACAAATTATAGATAACATTGAGAAGAACAGGAATTCCAACACACTTAACTGTACTTATGAGGAACTTGTACATAGACTAGGAAGGAAGCTGCTGTTCAAACAGAACAAAGGGATACTGCATGGTTTGAAATCAGGAAGGGAGTACGTCAGGGTTGTATCCTTTCACCATACTTATTCAAACTGTATGCTAAGCAAATAATCTGAGAAGCTGGACTATGTAAAGAAAAGCGTGGCATCAGGATTGGAGGAAGGCTAATTAACAACCTACAATATGCAGATGACACAACCTTGCTTGCTGAAAGCAAAGATGACTTGAAGCACTTACTGGTAAAGATTAAAGACTCCAGTCTGCAGTGTGGAATGCACCTCAAAATAAAGAAAATAAAAGTCCTCACAAGTGGACCAATAAGCAGCATCACGATAAATGGAGAAAAGACTGAAGTTATTAAAGATTGGTTCCATAATGAACACCAATGCAAGCTGCAGTTAAGAAATCAGATGATGTATTTCATTAGGCAAATCTGTAGCAAGACTTTTTTAAAGTGCTCAAAAGCAAAGATGTCTCTTTGAAGACTGAGGTGCACCTAACCCTATTTTTAATCACCTCATATGGATGTGAAAGCTGGACAATATATAAGGAAGACTGAAGAAGAGGTGATGCTTTTGAGTTGTGGTGATGGCAAAGAATACTGAAAGTACCATGGAGTGCCAGAAGAACTAACAAATCCGTCCTGGAAGAAGTGCAGTTGGAATGGTCCTTGGAAGTGAGAACGACCAGACTATCTCACCTACTTTGGTCATGTTGTCAGAAGGGACCATTCTCCAGAGGATATCATGCTTGGTAAAGTGGAAGGTCAATGAAAAAGGGAAGGCCTTCAATGAGATGGATTGACACAGTGGCTCCAATGATATGCTCAGGTGTAGCAAGGATTGTGATGCTGGCATAGGACTGGGAAGTGTTTTGTTCTGTTGTAAGTAGGGTCGCTATGAGTCAGAGCTGACTTGAGGGCACCTATCAACAACAGTGGTCACTTTGTTATCTTTGGTTAGCATTAACAAAAAGGTAGCAAGATGGTAAGACAAATAAATGGGCAAGAAAGATACTTAATGCTTTGATGAGAAACACTTCCCATCATCACACTTGATCCTCAAAATGACACCACTCTATAGATGAGGAAACTGAGATGTATACAAGAGGTGTGATTCCTACCTTTTAGGACCCACTGATCAGCGCAGCAATGTTCCTGGGGATTTTCCTTTGTATTACGGCAGGTAGTTAGATATTAACCAATCCCAATCCCATGACTAAATGGCTATGCTTTGTGTGTATTATACAACTGTATGCTTAGAAAATCTGAAGGCATCAGTGAAAAACTATTTGCATAAAGATAAACTTAAAAAATAATTTAGTGTGCACACTCAGTGTTTACTAACAAATAAATGCCTTTCCATTACCCATGCTCTCTCTGGACCCCACCAGCACTTTAGGTAACTGTAGGTCTCACAGAGGTCTCTTTTCTGGTTATATACTGCTATATAAAAAGTCACTCCAAAACTTAGTGGCTTAAAACAATCACATTATTTCTTTTGCTCACAAGTTTAAAATTTGGGCAGATTTAGGCACGAGGTATGGCTCATTTCTCCTCCTTGCTGGGGCAGCTCCACTGATGCTAGAGAGTCTACTTCCAAAATGGTGCTCTCACATAGCTGTTAGTTGGTGCCAGCTGGACACTGAGTTGAAGGTGGACAGGAGATTCAGTTCTTCTGGACATAGCTGCTTGGACTTCCTCATAATATGATAGCTGGGTTCTAAGAGCAAGTGTTCCAAGAGACAGGAAGTAGAAGTCACTATTCTTTTAAGGTCATGGCCTGGAAACTGGCACAGTGATACTTCTACCAAATTTCAATTGCTCATACAGCCCACCCAGATTCTAGTAAAGGAAACAGGGACCCTACCTATGCACAGAAATGTCAAAGAACCCATCATAGGCACATTCTCCTAATTTGAAACAGGCTGTTTAAGAACTGAAGGGATACATTTACCTCAAACCACAGTCAATGCACACACACAAACACACACCATCAATATCCACTATGTACAGCACTTGCTGCCTGGAGCTTGGCAATAAATCATGGGCTCTCCATACTAAGTCAAAGGTGGCTTTGGAAAAGAATGTATGTAGTAATTGCCTTATAGTGCAAGACCAAGTGACAAAAGTCTCTTTAATTAAGCCTAATCTTCATTCGTTGATACAACATTTTCGGAACAATTATTATATGTTGTCCTAGGAGCTGAAAAGAATACAAGTATTAACCCAACAAGGTCATCGTTTTCAAATTGCTCATAATCTAGTAGAGAGCCATGCATGTGTACAATTACCTCTGATAGGATGGGATTCATAGATTCCAACAGTGAGAAAAGCACACGGAGCCAACGGAAGAGGGTGTAAGGTGTTGTTGCTAGGTGCCATTGAGTCGGCTCTGACTAATAGCGACCCTATGTACAACAGAACGAAACACTGCCCGGTCCAGCAGTGGATCATCCTCACAATCCCTGCTATGCTTGAGCCCACTATTACAACCACAGTGTCAATCCATCTTGTTGTGGGTCTTCTCCTTTTTCCCTGACCTCTACTTTACCAAACATGACATCCTTCTCCAGGGAGTGGTCCATTCTGACAACATGACCAAAGCTGTGAGATGAAGTCTGGTCATTCTTGTTTCCAAGGAGCTTTCTGGCTGCACTTCCTCCAGGACAGATTTGTAATTCTGGAAGTCCATGATATTTTTTTTTCACTATTCTTCGCCAACACCAGAACTCAAAAGGATCAACTCTTCTTTGGCCTTTCTTATTCATTGTCCAGCTTTTATATGCATATGAGGCTACTGAAAAATACTAAGGCTTGGGTTAGGCATCCCTTACTCTTCAAAGTGACATCTTTGCTCCCTAACAGTTTAAAAAGATCTTTTGCAGCAGATTTTCCCAGTCCAATATGATGTCTGATTTCTTAACTGTTGCTTCCATGGGTATTGATTGTGGGTGTTGAGGGGATAATGTAGAAAAAGGTAATATTCTCCATATTCACCCTTATAATTGTTGCTTACATCTGTGTTTCTTTCTGTCTCCTCCATCCTGGCTCCCAACCCTATTCTGTAGCCACACAGAAGAATTTGTAATCTCTCCAACATTCAAAAATATTCAATAGGAATCCTTTAGATTATACATCCCTAAGAAGTAAGACAATCCAATTGCCCATCTGTTACCAACTGAATTGTGTTCCCAAAAAATATATGTTGTAAATCCTAACCCTTGTATCTATGGTTAAGGAGCTCTGGTGGTACAATGTTTAAGGTATCTGACTGCTAACCAAAAGAAAGTTCAAACCCACCAGTCACTCCAAGGAAGGAAGATGTGGCAATCTACATTCACAAGGATTTACTGCCTCAGAAACCCAATGGGGATCACTATGAGTTGGAACTGACTGGATAGCAGTGAGTTGTTTTTTTTTTTGTTGTTTATATCTGTGGTTATAAACCCATTTGAGAATGTATTTTCTTTGCTATGTTAGTGAGGCAGTATTAGTGTAGAATGTATTTAAATTAATCTCTTTTATGATATGAAATAGTAGATTAAGCAAGCAGTTAAAGAGTGAAGATGGGGGTAGATAAATGCCATCTGACACGAAGATCACCAAGGAGTCAAGGAACAGAATCTGAAGAGAAGCAAGGACCTTTCCCCAAAGCCCACAGAGAGAAAGCCTTCCCCTAGGACTGATGTCCTGAATTTGGACTTCTAGCCTCTAACCTGTTAGACAATAAATATCTGTTTGCTAAAACCACCCATTTATGGTATTTCTGTTATAGCATCACTGGATAACTAAGACATCATCTGTCAGTTTGTTACACTGTGGTGGCTTTTGTGGTCTATGATGCTGGAAACTGTACTACTAGTATTTCATAAACTAGCATATATCTACTTCCAAAAATTAGCCAATGAAAACCTTATGAATCACAACAGAATGCTGTCCAATCTAGACACATCATCAGGCAAGACCAATCACTAGACAAAGACATCTTGTCGGTAAAGCAGAGGCTCACTGAAAATGAGGGAGACTGTAAATGATGTGGACTGACACAACAGCCGTGACAACAGACTCAAACATATGAATGATTGTGAAGATGGCACAGGACCAGGCAATGCTTCATTCTGTTATACATTAGGCTGCCATAAGTTGGAGCTGACTTGATGGCAACAACAAGTAAGACAATATAATCTGAAAACTGATCATTTTATACAAAATTAAAAATAAAAAAATCAATTGGACAAGACAAAATCAACATGCATGAGGTATAAACCCTGTGCCCATGCTTACATAATAGCAACAATGGTCTTTCCTAATCTCTCACCCCGGTCTTGTCGCCTTCCAACTACAGATCTAAAACCTGCTCAAAGTGCTAACATCAGCTAAATTAAATTTGGCTCAAATATTGCTATAGGTTGAACTGTATCCCCTCAAAATAAGGATTGAATTCCCGACCCCTGCATTTGTGGATGTGATCCTGTTTGGAAACAAGGTTTTCTTTTGTTATGTTAATGAGGCCATCCCCAAGGAGGGTGAATCCTAAACCTAATCACTTCTGAGTCCTGAAAAGACCAGAATAGACACAGAGATACACACACAGGGGTAGAGAGACACTGGGTGAGCACTGTCTACAAGCCAAGGAACCAAGGAGTACCCAGGAATTGGAACTGACATGACTGAGACCCTGATTTGGACTTTAGCCTCCAGAACTGTTTTTTGTTCTTTAAAGCCACCACTTGTGGCATTTTTGTCATAGCCAAACTGAAAAAAAAAAAACCACCTCACTGCCACTGAGTGGATTTCGATTCATAGCAACCCCTCCTTGGGTTTCCGAAGCGGTATCTCTACAGAAGTAGATTGCCCAATCTTCCTTCTGAGGAGTGGCTGGTGAGTTTGAACCACCAGCCCTCTGGTTAGCAGTCAAGTGCCTTAGGCACTACGCCACCAGAGCTCCACTAGGTAACTTCTACAATTAGATCAGTTAAGGCACTGACATTTATGCATTTCTCAGGAGAGCACTCACTACTTAGGAACTTTGGCAGCAATCAAATACCCTCACTTATTTAATTCCAGGAAACAACAAGCAGAACTCTTAAGAAGAATCATTATTACAATCATAAAAGATCAACAACACATCTAAAGATTTTTATCCTAAAAATTTTAAGTCCTTTATTTTTGTGATTTCACTTAATTCTTTCTCTCTGTAAGACCTTCATAAATTCCTTCTGTCACTTAAAAGGATTTGTTTTAAGGATTTGTTGCAGATTAAAAATGGCCACAAATGCTTTGACATTCTTCTCATTGAGAGCTGGGGGTCCATATTTTCTCCCCTTAAACCTACGTAGGCTCTATACCTTTTCTGACCAATAGAATTCAGTGGTACAATTTCTGGGCCCAGGCTTTTAAGAGACAGGTGTCTTTCACTTCCTGTTTCTTTCTCTGTGATCCTGGAGCCACCAATGAAAAGGTCTAAACAGCTTGAGACCATCATGCTAAAGAAGTCACGTGTGGGTGCTCTAATCAATAGTTCTACCTAACCACAGCCTTCAGGAGCCCTGGTGGTACAGTGGTTAAGTGCTAAGCTGGTAACCAAAAGGTCGGTAGTTACAACCCACAAGCTGCTCCACAGGAGAAAGATATGGTAGTCTACTTCCATATAGATTTACAGCCTTGGAAATGCTATGGTGCAGTTCTACTCTGCCCTACAAGGTTGCTATGAGTTGGAATTTGGCTTGATGACAAAGGGTAAGCACAGTCTTCCAGCCATCCCCATCAAGAGGGCAAACACGTAAGGCCTTAGATCCTCCAGACCAGCCCATCCACCAATGACTATCACTGGTGACCAAGTGACCACAGTCAACACCACATAGAGCAGAATAACCCAACTGAGTCTTGGCCAAATTCCTTTCCCATGAAGTCACAAGACATAATAAAACTGTTATTTTAAGCCATTAAGTTTTGGGGTGGTTGGTATCACAGCAATAGTAACCAGAGAAAACTTTAATTTTGAAACTAATAACTTTCGTTAAATGAATGTTACAGTAATAATGTAATCACACTGGAATATGAACAGAATACTTTTGTTACAAATGACATAACACTGGTAGGCATGGGACACATATTACCTGTAAGATACTTCATCATAGTTTTTAAATAATAAATCTCATGTTGTTGTTGTTGTTATGTGCCGTCAAGTCGGACCTGACTCAGCGACCGCTCCTTGGATTGCTGAGACAGTATCACTATGGAAGTAGATTGTCCAACCTCTCTTCCGAGGAGTGGCTGGTGGGTTTGAACTGTATTGTATTTTAATAGATTATCCCTTAAATTCCATTTATGGTGCTTTCTTGTTTTCATCCTTTTAACTGCCAAACATCTAGCCAAAAACCAAACTCATTGCCATTAAGTCGATTCTGACTTATTTAGTTCCTGATTTGTTTGTTCTACCCAGACTACCACCCATCTGTCAGATTTCCATACTGTGCTGGTTTGCATGTTCTATGATGCTGGAAACTACATCACCATTTTTCAAATATCACAAAGGTCACCCATGGTGGAGAGCTTTCAGTAGAACTTCCAGACTAGGATGAATGCCCTGGTGATCTCAAACAAAAAAAAAAAAACCCACAAAACTCACTGCCATCAAGTTGGTTTTGACTCATAGTGACCGCTTCTGGGCTTCTGAGGCTGTAAATCTTTACAGAAGTAGATTGTTCTATCTTTGTTCTTTGGAGCAGCTGGTGGGTTTGAACCACTGACCTTCTGGTTAGCAGCCAAATGCCTTATCCACTATGCCACCAACCCTGGTGATCTACTTTTGAGAATTAGCGAGGGATCACACCATGGTTGTAGGGGACATCATGCTCAATTGGCATAACATCCTACACAAAAAACATTGTTCTATATCCTACTTTGGTGAGTAGTGACTGGGATCTTAAAAGCTTGTAAGTGACCATATAGATCCAACGATGGGTCTCTCCTCGTCCAGAGCAAAGAAGAACAAAGAAAACCAAAAAATGCGTGGAAACAACCAGTCCAAGGGACTGGAACATCATGTGATCCTTAGCCTATATGACTATGAGACCAGAAGAACTAGATGTTTTCCAGCTACCACTGCCAACAACTCAGAGGGGGATCTATGTAGGAGATCCTGGATAGAATGGGAGAACAATGTGGAACAAAACTCAAAATCATAAAAAAAAAAAAAAAAAGGGACCAGGTTTGCTGGTCCAATAGAGCCTGGTGGAACCCCTGAGACTATGGCCCTTCAGGTCTGGAATTGAACCCACTCCTGTGGCTTCCAGCCAAATGAAAGACAAGCATATGAGCTGAACATTTACATTAGGTAGATAAATTCCTTGGAGAGATCAATCATGGGAGAATAGAAGGGCTGTGTACACACAGGGAGGCAGCCCAGGAGGCAAGAGGACATGGGAGGCAAGGACATAGGGAAGAGGTGGCTATGGGGAAGTAGGAGGAGAGCTATTACATTGTGGGAGATTACAGTCAATGTCCTGAGATGAAGTGTATGTGAACTGCTGTATAGAAGATGAATTTGCTCTGTAAACTTTCACCCAAATCACAATAAAATTAAAAAGGAAATCCTATGGATCACAACACAACACTGTCTGATATAGTGCTGGAATATGAGCCCCGTAGGTTGGATGGCACTCAAAATACACAATGGCTGCAAGAATGGATTCGAGAATACCAGTGATTGTGAAGATGGCACAGGACTGGGCAACATTTCATTCTGTTATAAATGGGGTCATCATAAGTTGGAGCCAACTTGATGGCAACTAACAACACAACACAGAATACAACATTACCCCTTTAAAGGCATAATGGCCATCCATTCCCTTTAAAATCTATTTATCTGGTATGCTGCAGTTTAAGCTAGCATTGATCTGCTTATCTTTTAGGACCATGAACAGTATGCTTCTTTCCATTTTTGGAAGCTGATCTCCAAAAACTATAAATCCACTGTAGGGTAGGTTAGAGAGCCAGAAAGACAGAAATCTCTGCCTACATACAGTAGGATGAATCTGTGTTTCAAGGGTTAAAGAACAAAAAGGACTCAACCAAGGCCTTGTTCCTAAGTCAGAATACCATTCCCACAGTCACTATACTGAACGTATGATAATCATCTAGAAAATTTGGACAACTAGAGTCTTAGCTCTATAGTCTGAAAATTGGGAGAAAAGTGGTTGGCCTTTTATAGAACTAAGTACAAAAATAAGATATATGTAGTAGTACTCCTTACAGAAACGTGGCTTAGAAGTCAAAAATTTCATAAAGACCTCTTTCCCGTTCATGACACCTAAGTATCAATATTTTAGTAATAATTAGTCCCCAGACTTTCAAAACATCTACTCTCAGTGACCCTATGTGCTGTTTAACATGATACCTGAAGAAGGGGAGCAACATGAGAGGGTGTATATAATGGAAAGAACCAAGGACAAGAAGTTGAGAGCCATAGCACATCTAGTGTTGGCTGACCATTGACTAGCTGAGTGACTACAGAGGTACTACAACTGCCCTCTCTGGGTCTTGGCTTCTCTTTTCTTTTTCTTTATTGTGATTTGGGTAAAGTTTACAGAGCAAATTAGTTTTCCATCCAGCAGTTCATACACGTTTTGTTTCATGGCATTGATTGTAATCCCCATAATGTAATAGCTTTCTTCCCACTTCCTCCTGTGGTTACCTTTTCCCTGTGTCCTTCTCTCCCGTACATTTCTGTCATTTGAGCTATGTCCCTGTGAAAATGCTTACCTTCTAATCTCCCATGGTCGACTGTTTTAAGGAGTGTATCTACCTTTTGTAAATGTTCACCTTGTAGGCCTATTATCTGGCTGGAAGCCATGGGAGTGAGTTCAATTCCAGGCCCAAAGGATGGTCTCTTAGACCAGTAAGCCTGGTCTTTTTTATGATTTTGAGTTTTGCTGTACATTTTTCTCCCACTCTGTCCAGTAGCTCCTATTCTAATCCTTTTCCAAGTGGCAGACAATGGTAGCCTGGCACCATATAGTTCTTCTGGTCTCAGGGTCATGTAAGCTGAAGTTCACATGGTCCACTAGTCCCCTGGTGAGACTAGTTCCCATGCGTCTTTGATTTTCTTCATTCTTCTTTGCTGTGGATAAGGAGAGATCAACTATCGCATCTTAGATGGCCACTCACAAGCTTTTAAGACTCCAGTTGCTACTCACCAAAGAAGGATGCAAAACAATGTTTTCCATAGTATGTTTTGCTAATTGAGCTTGGTTCCGAGCCCATGGGCCCAGTGACTCACTCCCTCAAGGTGTTTGGCTATGGCAAAGAAGTTATCATAACTTTGTCCCCTGTTAGCTCTATTACATATATGGACATTCTTACAGTACATATAAATACGTATGTAGAAAAATCATCTGCCAAACGTATATATGGTCATGGGTATACTCCCTCTTGCCTACCCACCTGATCATGTAGCCTGTCTACCTAAGTATCCACCCATGGATTGTTGTTTTTGTTATGTGCCGTTGAGTTGGCCCCGACTCACAGAGATCCGTCCTTGGGTTTCCGAGGCAGTATCACTACAGAAGTAGATTGCTCAACCTTCCTTCCGAGGAGTGGCTGGTGGGTTTGAACTACCAGCCTTCTGGTTAGCAGTCAAGTGCCTTAGGCACTATGCCACCAGAGCTCCCACCCATGGATTAATGTTATTACTGATAATGCAGTACTGTGGATGTAAAAGTGTTTAGCTTTGTTGCCTGTACCTTGTGTACCTCTTTGTGTGAGTCTTGGTTTCTTAAGCAACAGAACCAGAGGGCTAAAGAGGAAGAGCTTGCTACAGATTCTTCTTTCTTGAATATTCTGTTTGCTGTTTTAGCACTGGCTGGGTTACTGACAGCTCTAGAGAGTCCCTTCCATTCTACTATGATCACACAGTTGCTCATCAACATAAAGAAAGTCATCTTCCTGCAAAGCTACTGTTTGAATAGCCAGGTCAAGATGAAAACTAGAGTTTTTATGGCCTCCATCCTGCATCTGAATTCTTCTAGAAGGTGTCTCCTCCACCCACACTTCTCAGAGTTTTATCAAATTGAGAGGTAATAAGAGTCCCAATGGATTTCATGAAAGGGAAGAAAATATCTACCATCTATGATATTATTTGGAGTCCCTGGGTGGTGAAAATGGTTAGTGCACTTGGCTGCTATAAAACATTAGTGGTACGAGTCCATCCAGAGATGCTTTAGAAGAAAGGCCTGGTGATCTATTTCCAAAAAATCAGCCACTGAAAACTCTATGGAGCACAGATTTATTCCGACACACACAGGGTTGCAATGAGCTGGAATCTACTCGACGGCTACTGATTAACTGATTATGGTGGTATTGATAATTTTTATAATACATATAGTATGTTAACTAAAGTTTTAAAGTTTCATATCCCTTATATCACTCATTCCACACTTTATCCTTTGAGTTTTGATCAATTGTTAGTTGTAGAATAAGGTAACATAATTCAATACTGAGATACAGCAAAAATTAGGCCTTACAATTTTTATTTAGAAAGAAAAGCTTTTCAAAATAATTGTTACGTGAGGCTACATAAGCCACAAAATACACCTCTGATTATTTTCTTTGACTTCAACTGTTTGTTTTAAAAATTGCTATGGAAATTATTTCTCTAAAAAAAGAGGTACTACTCACCAAATTTAGTGACTTTAAAACTGAGAAAAAAATTAAGTATGAAAGAGAAATTCACAGTCCACATAAAAGATGAAAGATATTTAGATTTTCATCTCCAACTTCTACTCTTCTTAAAAAAAAATCAGATATACCAGGAGTCTTAAATTCCTGTTTTCTGGCAATATTATGCTATACGTATTTGCAAATATGTAAACTACATGGATAATTTTGCTACAAGCATGTCTTTACTAGATTATGAATTTAGTTGGCATTCCTCAGCACAAGCTACCTCACGATACTAAGCAACGCACAATACACCGCCAAACAACCGGTGCTATAATATTCTGACTTCCATTTCTTCCACCACATAATTTCCTGTAATAATTTCATTCATGTCTGAGGTCCAAAGACAATCTTATTTATGCTTTTCAGGTCAGTATGCCAATAGCCAATAAGACCCGTTCTTGAAAGGTTGAGCTTTTTGAATGACCCCTGAAAGAATTCTACCAACACCACATATTTCCCAAACAAGGATTATGTAAGAAAGCAAATTTTTAAGAAAATGGGTCTAATGCCATTTTCAGTTAAAAGTACTGAGAGATTTGCAATGATCACGTAATATGCCAATTTCTTTCAAATGTTGCCAACATTTGATGCCAACACAATTACAAGTTGGAAAAATGTGTAATGCATAAGGCAGCTCATAATTTTCCCTAGAATATGTATGTACAACTTATTAAGTGGCATAAAAAGCAAAGAGTCATAGCAAATGTTGAAACCTTAAACCTGAGTTTCATTGCTTTGGGGCATTTGAGTCTAACTCCGTCACCTGGAAGTACCTAACAATAAGAAATATTAGGTCACAAGCTTTTTTAGAAACACCTGCAATGCCCTCACCTAATGAGGAGAATAAAGGAGAGCTTTAGGTCCTCAAAGAGCCCTGGTGGTGCAGTGGTTAAGCTCTAGGCTGCTAACTGAAAAGTCAGTGGTTCAAACCCACCAGCCATGGAGAAAGATGTGGCAGTCTGTTTCCAAAAAGATTTACAGCCTTGGAAACCCTACGAGGCAGTTCTACTCTGTCCTATAAGGTCACTATGAGTCAGAAGTGACTTGACAGCAGTGGGTTTGGTTTTGGTTTTGCTCGGGTTCCTCATCAAATAGGAAAACTGAATAGTTAAATCTGACATAATAACTTGAACCCAAACTTGAACCCTGTATAAATGAAAACATTCACACAGAGGGCATTTTCTCTTCTAAATGTTGCCTCTCAACACTGCCAGCTCCCACACCTAAAGCCACCTGGTAGAGAAATGAGCCCCCAATTCTATGCTGGCATGAGTTTTCCCAGAATATGGCTCAATTCATTTGTTATTTTTTGGAGGTCTAGAAAAACTTAGGTATAGTTTTCTCTTGAGGCCCTTGTACCCCTTCCCCACCCAACACACACACACACACACACACACACAATTAGGTTGGGAGAAAGATACTACTGCTATCTCATTAAAGAAAGTAAATCCCACCCCTTTGAAGGTACTTGCCAGGCCAAAGGTAGTAAGGGGTATGGATGACTCTTCAGGTTAATATACTACCATTTTCTCCTAAAAAGAGTTACACTTCGATTTTCTTCAAACTGGGATGGCCAGATTTTTCTCTCTTTTTCACACACACACACACACACACACACACACACCAGATGTCCAGCTAAATCTGAATTTCAGATAGACAGCAAAATTCATTAGTGTAAGTTTGTTCCAAATATTGTATGGGGTGTACGTTCTTATGCTAAGAAATTAGCTACCGTTTATCTGAAATTCACATTTAACAGGGCGTCCTGTATTTTCTCTGGCAACACTATGCCGAACATTCATTACTCTGAGAAAGAGAAATGAACATTTTCACCTCTTTCTGACAATCCAGAAGTACAGAAGAGGAGGCAAGAGAAGGAATAGGGTAGAGGGAAGGGAAGGGAAGGGAAAATGTAAGGAAAACAAGGGGCTTTAGGAGAATTTGATGTGGTAGTTCTTAAACTTGAATGTGCACACAAATCACCTGGGAATCTTATTAATTTAACATGCAGATTCTGATTAGGAGGGCCAAGGTGGGGCCTGGAATTCTCCCTTTCTAATTTGTCCTCAAGTGATGCCGCTGGTCTAAAGACCACACTTTCTGAAGCCTGGCAATACAACTGTGGTGAGGGACATGCAGTAGTGTGGATATGTAGTTGATGATGAGGAGGAGCCTAACAGTTAAGGTTAAATACATTTAGTTCACTATTCACAGTAGCCATGAGGTGGAAACAACTTTAATGTCCATCAACAGAGAGTGGATAAGCAAAATGTGGTATAAACATGAAATGGAATATCACTCAGCCATAAAGAGAAACGAAGCTCTGATACATGTAATGACATGGATGAATCTTGAAAACATGCTAAGTGAAACAAGCCAGATACAAAAGGACAAAAACTGTATGATCCTACTTATATAAAAATATCTAAAAGAGGCAAATGCAGAGAGACCAAAGTTTATTAGTGGCTACCAGGGGTGGAAGGATAGAGGAATTGGGAATTTTTGCTTCAGCAGCACTGAATTTCTGTTTGAGGTGATAAATAAACTATTGGAAATAGACAGGATGGTTGTACAACATTAATGTCACTGAATTACACTTAAAAATGGT
>NW_006921724.1:572683-581928 GCF_000298275.1 Orycteropus afer afer
TAAAATTTAAAAAAATTTAGACATGCATGTTTCTATTATCATTGAGAAAGCAAGCAGCACATTTAGAATCCAGCACAGAAGCCCTGTCACATCTGGACAACCCAGGAATTACAGAGTTCATCAAACCGTACTCCTAAAAAAAATCTACACAGTTTATAGGTACTCTTGAAAATCTACTCATATTACAAATAATCCAAGAAGCCGGCCTATATGAAGAAGAATGTGGCATCAGGATTGGAGGAAGACTCATCAATAACTTGCAAATATGCGGGTGACACAACCATGCTTACCAAAAATGAAGACAATTTGAAGCACTTGCTGATTAAGGTCAAACACTACAGCCTCAGTTTGGATACACCATGAAAAAAATGAAAATCTTCACAACTGGACCAATAAACAACATCATGATAAATGAAGAAGAAATTGAAGTTGTTAAGGATTTCATTTTACCTGGATCAACAATCAACATCCATGGAAGCAGTAGTTAATAAATCAAATTATGTGTTGTATTAAGAAAATCTGCTGTGAAATACCTCTTTAATGTTTTCAAAAGTAAAGATGGCACTTTGATGATTAAGGCGCACCTGATCCAAGCCACGGTCAGTTCAACTGCCTCACATACCCATGTAAGTTAGATAGTGAAAAAGGCAGACAGAAGAACTGATGCATTTGAACTGTGATGCATTTAAACTTTGATGACACAGAATATTAATATACCATGGACTGACAGAAGAACAAACAAACCAGTCTTAGAAGAAAAACAGCCAGAAATTTCCTTAGAAGTGAGGATGGTGAAACTTTGACTCACCTACTTTGGACACATCATTAGGAAAGGCCTGTCACTAGAAAAGGACAACACGTTTGGCAAAGTCACGAGGGAAACCCTCACTGAGATGGATTGGGATTGACACAGTAGCCACAACAATGGACTCAAATGTAACAAGGATCATGAAAAGTGGTGCAGAACCAGGCAACATTTCATTCTGTTACACACAAGGTCATCTTGAGTTAGAGCTAACTTGACAGCAACTAACAATAACAAAAGGCTCTTGAGACCTTGGATTAGGTCATTAGAAAAAGATTTTGAGAACTCTAGAAAGAGATTCAAGTGTCTCTTTGCCTATAATTGTTATGGACACTACCACCACTCCTGCTCTGCCTCTTGGATGGCAGGCAAGGCTCTCTCTGTGGATGGTTCATGCTCCTGACAGTGATGGGCCTAGTGTTGGCTCCTATATGCCAAATGTACTGTGCCACCATGAACTCCCAGGAGTCAAGGACCCCATGCCTTTGTGCTCTGGCCACCAGAGCCCTGGCTACATGTAAACACACGAATCATGCAAGTAACCAGAGAAGAAGCCACTATTTTCTGAGCTCTCCTTCTGCCTTACTGAGGAAAAATGCCCCAACATGTGAATTCCTTACAGTGTAATTAGGTAAAGGTTTTTTTTTTTTTTTTCAACATTAGCACTTTTTGTGCACTTGGGCATTTTTCAAAAGTGTATTTATTGGTTTCTTGGGAGTGAGAAGATGGGGATGCTGTTGTCTTAGAGATGATAAATAAGACATACCAGAACTGTGGACCAAAAAACCAGAATTAGAACACGCCTGGAGATAAGAGCATACACATACCAATACATGGCACACAGATCTACTTTCCAGGAGTCATTTGGAGGATAATGTCTCTTCTAATTCAGTGGCTTATTATGTAGGTACAGATGGGGCAACTAAGGCTCCAGGGATATATACAGGAGATTCTTATAGTTTCCTTGATGCCTTTGAATCAAGAGAGAGAGAGAAAAAAAAGAGAGAAACCATTGGGGTTCTGGGGGAGTATCAGAAATTATCCTTGCCATGAACAGAAGCCACAATTCTCTCCACCCAAAATCACACTTATTCATCATCATCAGGAATTAGACACCTCATCAGGAAAGAAGCATCTCTAGAAAAGGCCATCTTTGTTGGTAGAGGGAATGTCAGTGTAAATGAGGGAAACTCTCGATGAGATTACTTGACACAATGGCCACAACAATGGATTCAAACATAACAACAATCAAGAAGATGGCACAGGACAAGGCAGTGTTTTATTCTGTGATACATATTCCATTACACATATCAGTGTGGTAGTTAAGGTTGTGTGTCAATTTGGCTGGGCCTGGTTTTGAGTGGCTGGGCAGCTGGATGTAGTTATTCCCCATCATGAGACTGGGAATCAATCCCATGGTGGAATCTACTGGAGCAGCTGAGTGATAAAGCCTTAGGGATGTGGTCTGCTTCCAGTATATAAGCACCAGCTTTGAGGAAGGTCTCTAGCTGTTAGCATGCTTGGACCCTGAGTGTAGCCGAGTCATCATTCATCAGCCTACCATGTTGTCTGCTGATCTTGAGACTATTTCTGGACTTGAACTATGGCCTGCTGTGTTGCTTAATAATCTTGGGATTGTGCCATTTTACTGGTCAACCTTGGGTTTGTCAGCCTCAACAGACAGTAGCTGTTTGAGTTAAAAGAAGCCTCCAGCTTCAATGGGCTGGGCGTATAAGAGGCAGAGCTGAAGCCCAAGGTCGAGGGGCCTTTACCCAGCCCCTAGAGCTTGGCACTATGAACTCAGATTTCTAGCCTCCAAAACTATAAGAGAATAAAACCGTTTGTTTAAGCCATTCTACCTGTAGTACTTCTATTAGCATGGCACTACGTACCCAAAGCAGTCACCATGAATTGGAGCAGACTCAATGTCAATGAACAACAATAACAAGAAGAAGTAGTATGTCTCCATTAGTCATCCATTCAAACTGGTACACTTCTCCAGGGTTTAAGTTTTTGGCAATTGTTTTTCCTTAATTCAGGAAGCTCTATAGTATAGAGCTCTATAGTAGAGGAGCTCTGGTGGTGTAGTGCCTGAGGCATCTGACTGCTAACCAGAAGGTTGGTGGTTCAAACCCACCAGCCAGACCTTGGAAGGAAGGCTGGGCAATCTATTTCTGAAGAGACACCACCTCGGAAACCCAAGGGAGGGGTTGCTATGAGTCAGATCCGACTCAATGGCAGTGAGTTTTTTTTTTTTTTTTTTTTATAGTATAACGGTTAAAAGTACCAGAGTCAAACTGCTTGAAAGATTTAATTTCAACACTTGCCACTTGTAACCCTGGGTTGGATAACCACTCTTAGCCTCAGTTTCCACATCTGTAAAACAGGATCAATAAAAGTGTGTCTCTCATTGGGCTGGTATGATACGTAAATTGAATATAGTATGTCAAATGCTTAGTGTAGTATCTGGGAGGAATTAAATAATGTCACCTGTTAACACACGGTCATTATTATTGCTATGTTATTGTTGCTTTGCTACTGTGAATGAACTTTTGAACTGCTAAATACTACCTTGAAACCAGTTTTGAAGATTGAAGTTGTCAAGGATTTCATTTTACTTGGATCCAAAATCAGTACCTGGAAACAGCAGTGAAGAAATCAAATGACATATTGCATTGGGCAAATTTGCTATGAAAGATCTCTCTAAAGTGTTAAAGAACAAAGCTGTCACTTTGAAGACTAAGGTGTGCTTGACCCAAGCCATGTTATTTTCAATAGCTTCTTATGGATATGAAATCTGCACAACGAATAAGGAAGACTGAAGAAGAATTGATGCCTTTAAATTGTGGTGTCGGTGAAGAAAACTGAATGTACCATGGACTTCTAGAAAAATGAACAAATCTGCCTTGGAGGAAGTATAGCTGGAATGCTCCTTAGAAACGAGGATGGCAAATTCATCTCTCATACTTGGGTCATGTTGTTCATGTTGTCAGAAAGGACCATTCCCTGGAAAAGGGTATCACGTTTGGTAAAGCAGAGGGTCAGCGAAAAAGGGGAAGACCCTCAATGAGATGGACTGACAGTGGCTGCGACAAGGGGTCAAGCATGGCAACGATTGTGAGGATGGTGGAGGACCTGGCAGTGTTTTGTTCTGTTGTGTATGGAGTCACTATGAGTCAGAACCAACTGGATGGCATCTAAAACAACAACAACCCTGAAACTATGGACTAGTCACTCTGAGATTATCCAAGTGATAAAGCCAAGTCTCTAGCCAGGTCCAAGAATATGCACTTTTATACATTATCTGATATGGCCAGCAAAATGTGTTGATAGGTATAGATAATGAGCTATCTGCAATATTTATTTTGGAAAGTGGAGGCATACAGCACTGGTTGGTACACACGGTAGATCTTGCCCAATAAATCCCAAATGCATAAATATAAATTAATTTTCTTATAAGCAACTCATTAGAATGTAATGTTCCAGAAGGAACAGATAACCCACCTGACTAATTTCTGAAACAGCTGTTATTTTATCCAGAGGACAGATACATATCTCACTAGCAAACAGAGATTATGTCCCAAGAGAAAAAGAAGGTTAACAGTACCAAGTAAGAGTAGCAAAAAAATATCCCCAAGAGTTTCTTTCCCTACAGACTAGACTTATGCAGACTGTAAGCGAATGCCTTGCATTAGAAGGCAGCGTCAAGACCTTGCCTGACCCCAGATGAGGAGTGAGACCATTTCACTGTGAGGTAATGCAATGCCCCAGCTGCTATTAACCTCAGCTCTTTCCTTCCCTTCATTTTGCTTTATAGTCATAGGTGTGATAGAATAAGGTGGCAGCATTTCTTTTTACATGACAAGAAACCTTTTAAGAAAAGCTTTACAAATGATACTAATTACTTAAACAAAGGATCAGAGACATTGGCCCTCATCCCTGCTCATATACCAGTAAACTTTCATTAACAAAAATTAAGACTGGCTTTCTTCCTTACTGGCAATTGCTCATAGCCAGTTTGTTTAGCTGCAACACATCATGGCTCCTGTAGGAACTTTTCAGAGCAAAGAGTAAACATTAGGTAAAGACTGAGATTAGATATGCAAAATTAAGCATTAGGAAACAGTATGCATTGCATTCATATTATTTTCAAAATGAAAAAAACAAAAACAAAAACAAAAAAAACCCTCCTAACATGGAACCCTTCAATACTATACAAGCAGAGGATAAACACTGATCTCTTCCTTTTCTCCTGCATCTGGGATTACTTCGGTTTTACCATTTCTGTCTTTACTCAGTCTGAACTTAATTGGTTTCTCTGCCCTTTCTACGAAATTAAGTCTGTTCACCAAAGGATCTTGCATTCACCTTAATTTGATTTCTGAGATGGACAGTGTTTCCATCTTCTAAAAAAATCTTCTGTTTATCTTGTGGCACAGTTGTGATCAGTTCTTGGACATTTGTTTGACTGCAGCGCCAGATTAAAAAAAAAGAGAATAATTTAAATCCCTTAATTCTCAAATAGTCTCCCATCCTACACCCACTGACTTCTCCCTCCCTCCCACTCCTACATCTCTTTCTCCACCCACCACACTGGGTCTTCTTCTTGTCTTCGACATGATGCAATTCTTTGAATAAAGGGGCCTAAGGTTTAGTTACCAGTGAAACACACTTTACATTCGAGACATCCAAGTTGTGTGGGTTTGGTATAAGCTTCTTTCAAAAAAAAGTGCGACTCCATTATTGGGAATGTTTATGCCTAAAAGAAGACTCTGTGTTCTATTGTGTCAGAAGCTTTCAAAGTGCAATTGTTCAATTTGCAAACTGCAATTGGTTAACCAAGCTAAACTTAATTAGTCCAACGATCCTGCAGACCACATCAAACCCCACTGTTTGATGTATTCTGCAAGATGCCAAGCCGCCTACATCTGGCTAAGTGTCACAATGAAAAGGCAGCTCGGCTTAGGTCTGGGAACTGAAATGAGCTGTTCTAAGTGGAGCTTTTCTTCCATTTTCTGAGCCTGCACTGCTCTGACCTTCCCCAAATCAATCCTTTGCGGATTAACATGTAAAGCAGTGTCGAATTAATTTCAGAAAGGGAATATGAGATCAGCCTAGGATCATACAAAACATCTAACTCCTAAATACACGAATGCTTCGAGCCGTTCAATGAGAAGCTGTCAATAAAGGAAGAGAAGCCAGGGAGGGGGCGGCCAGAAGGATTTGAAGGTTGGAGCAATCTATCAGACTAGTTAGCACATTGCCTACTTCTGTAGCATGGCTAATGCATTCCTCCAGAAGTTAATCCTATTTCTAAAGACCCTCCCGTGAGGAGCACATAGGCCGTGATGAATGAGAACTAAAATGCATTAAAATTCTCAACAACTTCACCAAAAGGCACACTATTAGATTCTGAGTGTCTACAAGAAGACGGTTCATTAAAAGTGCAGGTCTGAAAGGGCCTGCCTTTGTCCCCACACACTAGGGAGAGGGGGCCTAGCGCGTCACTTGTGACACCTGCAGCCAAAATATTTTTACATTAGGCTGGCCAAGTAATCACACAAGAAATGCTACACGAAACAGAAAGGAAAGGGCCTTTTGCACAAGCTCGCCTAAATACCACTACCATGCTCCTACACTCAGGGGAAGGGTATGGCTTCCACGGCATTAGCCACACAACGGTGTCAATAAACCCACTTAAAAAAACTCAGACATGAAAGAGCACTCACTTAATTTCCCTTGGAGAAGCTGCAGTGTTTGAACACTTCTTTCTCTCATTGTTGTTTCACTTGTACTCAATTAAGAGGTAAATTAGCCATTTATCAAGATGTAGTCAGATTGAGCATTTATACAAGCATTTAATACCACTATTCACACAGGCTAAAATCAGTACTCATTTCTATGAAAACAACATACTAGTTGCCACTGAGGAGCTCTGGTGGCTTAGTGCCTAAGGCACTTGACTGCTAACCAGAAGGCTGGTGGTTCAAACCCACCAGCCACTCCTCAGAAGGAAGATGGGGCAATCTGCTTCCGTAGTGATACTGCCTCGGAAACCCAAGGAGGGGTCGCTATGGGTCGGGTCTGACTCGACAACACATAACAACAACAACAACAACAACAGTTGCCACCGAGTGGATTTTGCCTCATGGTGGCCCCACGTGTAAAATTGCTCCATAGGGTCTTCCAGGCTGTGATCTTTCAGAAGCAGATTACCAGGCTTGTCTTCTAAGGCACCTCCAGGTGGTTTGAACTGCCAACCTTTCAGCTAGTAGTTGAGTGCTTAATGCTAGATGGTAACTAATATTCGTGGATCTAATATTGACTGGAAATTACATTTTACTGAGGAAGTTGTCTAGTCCTGGTCAATAGGTATGGAGGAGACTGAATGACCTGCAAGAATGATTGAGACGTTAGAAAGCAATGCCAACTCCAGCATCAGAAACCATAAGAACACTGAAACCAGCAGGAAACAGCAGCCAAGGAGTCTCCAAAAGACAAAAATACATCTAGACAGGAGAGGGCCTCCATGCATATTTGTTAAATGAAGGAATTCATGAAAGAATGAATGGAGTCACTTGGCTGTTGGGCTTAGGACATTTTATAACAATTCAACTGGTTCACATTTTGCAAAAGTTCATCCTCAATGCTAAACATGAGGTTTAGGAGACTGATTCCCTCTGCAGAGGAGAGGAAGCAAGGGTTGTAGGAGATGAGAGGAAAGCACAGATGGAGATCGAATGAGGGCCATTTTGCTGTTCTGCGTCGTAACTTACACACGTGTCGCTTTTATTCTTTTGTATGAAGCAAATATTGCACTGAAAAAATTGACTTATCTTTCATTTCCACATCAGCACCTATTACTTGGTTATAATTTAATAATAATAATAATAATAATAATAAACCTTTACTGTTAAGTAGATTCCAACTCATGGCAACCCCATGTGTTACACAATAGAAATGCTCCATAGAGTTCTTGGCTGGGATCTTTACAGAAGATCACCAGGCCTTTCTTCTGGGGCACCACTAGGTGGGTTCGAATGACCAACCTTTATGCTAGTATTTGAGCATAACTGTGTGTGCTACCCAAGGACCTATAATCTAATCTAATCTGCTACAGTTTATCAGTCTAAATTATGTTGCTTCTGAACATAATAAGGAGCTCTGGTAGTGTAGTGGTTAAGACATTTGGCTGCTAACCAAAAGGTCTGTGGTTTGAACCCACCAGCCACTCCATGGAAGAAAGAGGAGGCAGTCTGCTTCTGTAAAGATTCACAACGTTGGGAACCCAACAAGGATTGCTATGAGTCGGAATCCACTCGATGGCTGTGAGTTTGTTTTGGTCTGAACATAATAACAATTATGGTAATGACAGTAATTGTTACAATTTATTGAGAGTTTCTGCTCTAGCATCTATTTTACATACATTATCTCTAATCCTCACAATCTTTCAGGTAGGAGGCTCAGAGGCTCTGAGGTTCAGAGAGGTCAAGTTGGCTGTTCAAAGACACACAGTTAGTTGGGACTACAGAGATTGAACGTAGGTGTGTTTGACTCCAAAATCCATGCTCTTTCTATTTTCCATGAAACCACGGCATTGTATAGAGAAAAAGTGCAAGAAAAAATACAATACTATATATCTAAAAGAAATTAACATGGCTAAGAAGTAAAAAAAGGCTGCTAAACCCTTTATGTCTTAAGTAAAGAGTTTTTGGGATTCTAAGGCCAAGAGTTTAAAAAGAAAAGAACAAGTATTTGTGATAGGCCAGGAGTTTCAATAAAGCAAGGCAGGCAGGGTAACTTCGGAGGCTGTCACCACTCAGCCCCCTTTCCCTCAAGGAGAAGGGGATGCTCAACCCCCAGAGGGGCAGGGAGAACATGGTAAGGGGCAGGGAAAAGGCAGGCAGGCCCTGGTGTATGGAAGAAGGTGGGAGGTGTTATCCCTGAGGGTCTCCTCTATATGGGCAGTGGGAGTACACTCACACTGAGGGCTGTAGAGAATCCTCTCTAGGGTCTGCAGGAAGACAGACCACCATACCTACAGGCTGCAGGCAATGAACAGACTCAGAGAGATGAAGGAAAGATGGCAAACAAGGGGCCATCTCCTCATACTATCCTTCTCAAATGAACAGCTGACATATCTAGGAGCTGGAATGATCATGGGTTTGAAGGCTTTATAGAACTGGCCTTAGAAGGAGACAGAATAAAGGAGTCAACAGGTGTTTGTGTTATGTGTGTACTATATAAATAAATATTGCAAAGATGTCACTTTGATAACTAAGGTGTGCCTGACTCAAGCCATAGTCTTTTCAATCACCTCATACACATGTGGAAGTTGGAGAATGGATGCAAAAGAGGCAAGGAGGCCACATGTTCTGACCTCCTCTAATCTCACAAGAGGAAGACAGCAGTAACCCAAGGCCTATTACTGCAAGGCCAA
>NW_006921724.1:582313-604156 GCF_000298275.1 Orycteropus afer afer
GAGAGTGGGCACCTCCCAGAACATTGTTTTGTGCCACTCCCAACAGAAATACTCCAGGTGGACACCTTCAGCAATCAGGAGCTCCTCAGTTGCTCATAGCAAATCCCACCTTGGAGTTTACAAAGACTTATGGGTAGAAAAGCCACACAAAGTAATTTACTATACCACAATAGAAAAGAGAGAGAGAAGAAGAATTGATGTATTTCAATTGTGTGTTAGCAACGAATATTGAATATACCATGGAATTCCAGAAGAATGAACAGAACTATCTTGTAAGAAGTATACCTGAAATGTTCTTTAGAAGTGAGGATGGCAAGACTTGGTCTCACCCTTTGGTTGTGTTATCAGGAGAGACCTGTCCCTGGAGAAAGTTAATACGCTAAGTAAAGTAGAGGATCAGTGAAAAAGAGGAAGCCTCTAACAAATGGATTGACACAGTGGCTTCAATAGCAGACTCCAACATAGCAATGACTGTGCTGATGGCACAGGACGGGCAGTGTTTCACTCTGTTATACACAGATAGTGTCTCTGTGAGTTGGAACTAACTGGAAGGCACCTAACGATAATGACAACTATAACATGCTCTATAAACCTTCACCCAAATCACCACTGAAAATTTAAAAAATGACAAGAACCAATGGTATTGAAGGAAGAAGTCTAAACTTCACTGAAGGCATTAGTGAAAAACAAGGAATTGAAGGAATACCAATTGAGATGTTTCAACAAACAGTTGTAACACCGGAAGCGCTCATTCATCTATACCAAGGAATTTAGAAGACAGTTACCTGACCAACTGAATGGAAGAGATCCATATTTATGCCCACTCCAAAGAAAGATGATCTACCAGAATGGGGAAATTACTGAACAATATCATTAATATCCATGAAAGTAAAATTTTGCTGAAAATATTTTAAAAATGGTTGCAGTAGTACATTGACAATGTGATAGTTGCAGCTGTGTGTCAACTTGGCTGGACCACAATTCTGTGTGGTTTAAGCAATTGTGATGTGAGTTGTTTCTACGATGGGATCAGATGTATATGTTTTGAGCAGCCAATCTGTTGAAATGAGTTTTCCTAGGGGTGTAGTCTGTTTCCGGTATATTTATGGACATCTTGCGAAAAAAGACACTCTTCTGTGGATTGAGATTCTGTTGTGGTGCCTACAACTGTCTGTGAGTGAACATTTCATCATTCAGCTTGGAGATCTTGAATTCATCATTTGTTGGAGTCAAAAGCCAGTATATTGCCTGCCAACCTTGAGCTCCTCAGCCCCTGCAGCTGCGTGAGTCAGGAAAAGCCTCCAGCTTGAGGTTTGATCCAAGAACTTTAGACTTGCCAGCTTCTATAAGTGTGTGAGCCATTTTCCTAAGATAAATTTTCTCTTTCTCTCTCTCTATAAGCTTTACTAGTTTTGTTTCTCAAGAGAACCCAGTCTAAGACAGAAAAGGAACTACCAGAA
This sequence comes from Orycteropus afer afer, assembly GCF_000298275.1. Taxonomy (NCBI): domain Eukaryota; kingdom Metazoa; phylum Chordata; class Mammalia; order Tubulidentata; family Orycteropodidae; genus Orycteropus; species Orycteropus afer. Next base: position 583,774 of record NW_006921724.1, read on the forward strand.
ATTCAAGCCAAATTTAGAGGAAGATGTGAAATGAAGGATATCACTGCTGATGTAAGATGAATCCTGGCTGAAAGCAGAGAATGCCAGAATGATGTTTACCTGTGTTTTACTGACTGTGCAAGGCATTCAATTGTGTGGCTCATAACGAATTATGGATAACATTGAGAGGAATGAGAATTTCAAAACACTTAATTGTGCTCATGAGGAACCTGTACATAAACCAAGAGGGAGTCTTTCAAACAGAAAAGTGGATACTGAGTGGTTTAAAATCAGGAAATGTGTGCAACAGCACTGTATCCTTTAATCATACTTATATATTCAAACTGTATACTAAGCAAATAATCTGAGAAGCTGAACTATATGAAGAAAAATGCAGCATCAGGATCAGAGGAAGACTCATTAACAACCTGCAATATGCAGATGACATAACCTTGCTTGCTGAAAGTGAGGAAGGCTAGAAGCACTTATTGCTAAAGATCAAAAGACTACAGACTTCAGTATAGATTACACCTCACCATAAAGTAAATGAAAATCCTCACAACTGGACCAATAAGCAACATCATGATAAACACAGAGAATACTGAAGTTCTCAAGGATTTCAATTTATTTGAATAAACTGAACAATAAATGCCCATGCAAGCAGGTGTCAAGAAATCAAACAATATATTGCACTGAGCAAATGTGCTGAAAAAGACATCTTTATAGAGTTAAACAGCAAAGATGTCACTTTGAGGACTAAGGTGAGCCTAATCCAAACCACGGTTTTTTTTATTCACCTTGTGCATGTGAAAACTGGCCAATGAGAAAAGCAGACAGAAGAACTGATATATTCAAATTGTGGTGCTGGCAAAAAATACTGAGTATACTGTGGACTGCCAGAACAACAAACAAATCGGTCTTAGAAATACAGCCAGGATGTTCTTTAGAAGTGAGAATAGTAAGACATCAGCTCACTTATTTGGACACATTATCAGGAAAGACGAGTCACTAGAAAAGGACAGCATGGTTGGTAAAGCAGAGGGCTTACCAAAACAAGGGGAACCTTTATGAGAGGGATCGACACAAAAGCTGCTAAATGAACTCAAACATACCAACAATCACAGAAATGACACAGGCAATATTTCATTCTATTATACATAAGATTATCCTGAGTTGGAGCCAACTAAAATGAACAACAAATTTCACATAATATATGCTATATATAACATATTATATAAATATATGTCATATATATTTAAATATAAAAAACACCAATCCATTGTAGAAAAATAAAATATGGAATAACAACCTTTTAAAAAGCCACTAGTAACCCCACCACCTCATATAAAGATTTGAGTGGACCTGGCTTGAGTCTCTGAATCATCTGTCATGTCTTAGATTCTGCTCCTAGACTTTCACTTCTTGGATCTGAAAGGCTTTTTCATTTTCTAGAGGACACTGAGAAAGGCAACAAAAGCACTGAGGAAACAGACACAGCCTCCGCAGGTGGCTACCCCATGGAGGAGGAGAAACACAAAACCAGAAAGTGAGATTCCAAATGAAGACTAGGACGCGATGTCATAGCCTGGGCAAGGGCCAGCCTGGGGATGGAATGAGACAGTGCTCTGGTAGGAGTAGTAAAAAGATAAACCAATTACAGCACTGGGGGAGGAGAGGGAGCATGAGCCCCAGGTGTAACAGGGTGAACCAGTCACACGTTCATGTTATAATATAATACTTTCACTCATGTCCTGAACCAAGGATTCTGAGCGGTGTTGGTGGTTTTCTCTTTCAGCACCATGGGAAAGTGTGCAGCCTGACAGCCAAGCTGGACAACGTGTCCAGTACAAGTCTTTCTCCAGCAGTTGGTAGGTGTGGTACCACTGAGTCAATTTTGACTTATAGTGACCCGTGACCCATGTTACAGAGCAGAATGCCCCATAGGGTTTTCTTGGCTATGACCTTAACAGGAACAGATCAACACATCTTTCTCCCACAGAGTCACTGGGTGCGTTTGAACTTCCAACCTTTCAGTTAGCAGCCAAGCATTTAACTGTTATACTACCAGGGCTCCTTGCCTTCATTTCCAGACTCTCTATCTGCCTCTGAGTATAGTACGAGTACAAGAGCATTAGGAAGAACAGAGAAAACAGCTATATCCCCAATGGCTTTGTTCAACCACTGCCAAGAGGATTTATAAGGGAGTTTCTCAAATTGCTGTTGATCCATTCACTCATTCACTCTTCATTCATTCATTTATCCATCCATCCATCCATTCATCCATTCAAATAGTTAGCTGGCATCCTTAGCTAAGTTCATCCTCACACTCGTCACAAAAGTTACTTTGCTACCTCTGTGGAATGCTCCTCCCTAAATCTCATGTTTTGCATTTTGCTCTAGAGGTGATTTTAATGTTATGATTTTAAAATAGTTTCAGTATTTCTCTAATCCAAATGTTCATGCTGTTACTCTCTGTGCCCCTTAACAATGCCTTATGTGATATTTAATGCTTGTTTAAAGAAAATCTTTCAAGTATTTAATCTGAATAGATTGAACACTTATTATGAGTTTTCAGTACCAAAAAAAGCCAGTATCTTATTACAAATATAAGATTTAAGATAGAAATTTTAGGCTGGAAGCAAGAAGAATTAAAATATTTTCCATTAAAAGTAGAATTGTGATCAAAATGAAGAAGGAGAAGGAAATTTTTTTTTAATTAAAAAAAAATCTAATCTAAAATCTCACTGATTGTAGTACACATCTTAATTTCAAAAACTGATTAAAAAATCAAATTAAGCCCAAGCCAACCTAAACCACATATCCTATTTATTTAGATAATGACATACAGTATTTGGCAGAGACCAGGAACTAGGTAAATATTTATTGGTCTAGGAGGTGATAACAAGTTCTGTGGAATCAACTCTGAATCAAGGTAATCCTATGTTTGTCAGAGTAGAACTGAGATCTATAGACTTTTCAGCAGCTGAATCTTTGGAAGTAGATCACCAGGACTTTCTTCGGAGGCACTTCTGAGTGGACTGGAACCTCCCACCTTTCAGTTAGCAGGTGAGAAGTTAACTGTTTGCACCACTCAGGAACTCCTATATTCATCAGTTACTCTGAGTTTCTTACTGTTTGCCCACATATCATCCTCTCTCCCCTCTATACATGCCTAGGCCTGGGACCACCCTCTCCCATCTCCATCTTCATAAGGAAGAATCAGTTTAATCATCATGAATATATATCTTCACTATATATAAAGTGATCATTTCCATGTAAACTAGGAATACTAACTTACTAATCTTCAAGAATTCCAGATGACTCAACAAATTTCTTCCTGAGCTCTGGACTCATAAATATATGCATGCATGAACTTAGTCAATCACAAGACTATATAGTGTAGTGACTAGCTTCAAAGGCTCTAGTTGTCTCCAGTTTAACAGCATTTTACATCTAATATAATATCATCACTTTCCATAATGTAATGTAATGTGATCCCCTTCCATAATGCAATCTAAGGTAATGCCATCAATCATTTAAGACATACTAGTATAGAGTGGATCCTAAACCTAATCACTTCTGAGTTATAAAAAGACCAAGATAGACACAGACACAGACACACACACGAGAAGAAAGATGACATGTGAGGATCATCTGCAAGACTCTGACTCGAACTTTTAGCCTCCAAAGCTGTAAGAAAATAAATCTCTGTTTTTTAAAAATCACCCACTTGTGCTATCCATGTTACATCAGAACTAAGTCACTAAGACACCATCTGAGAAAGTAAAGGCCAAGTATGATGCCATCCCTGATATCTCATGCAGAATTTCTGCTTCATTAAGGTTTTCTTTTGCACATACTATGTAAGGGCTTAGGTCATGTTGTCAGAGGGCCTATTCATTGGAGAAAGATATCATGCTTGGTAGAGGGTCAGCAAAAAAGAGGAAGACCCCCAATAAGATGGACTGACACAGTGGCTGCAACGATGGACTCAAGCATACCAAGGATTGTGAGGAAGATGCAGGACTTGGTAGTGTTTTGTTCTGTTGTACGCAGGGTCGCTATGAGTCAGTACCCACTCAACAGCACCTAACAGCAATGACTACCTCTGACTAGGGGACTTAAGAACCAGAACCAAAGGTGAAACCTGGGCAAGAGGTACAAACAGAACAAACAATAAATATGCTCAGCCTTCCTAACCAAAACAAAAGCACACACACACACACAAATTAAACCAATAAGGGAAATCACAGTTTGCTGTAATTCAAGAAGCCAAATTCAAGTCTCAGAAGAGATGGTGGCCAAATTTGGCACCACATTTGGTGATGCAGCAAATTCCTACAATAATTTGGGAAGGCAAATTGGCATGAATTATCTACGGCCAATCATTAACATGCTTATGGTCTTTAATGTGTTAATCTTGCTCCTTCAGTTTATCCTAAAACTTCCTTTTTGTGGCGTAAGAATGTAAATGTAGCATCAGAATCACAGAAATTTAAAATCACTTAGTTATCCAACAGCAGGAGACCACTAAGGAAATAAAGTACAGACAACGTACTGGCCTACTCTGCCATCTGGCTTAGTGTCAGCCCTTGCAGAAAGGAGCCTGAGGCAAGGCCTTCACTGCAGGTGCTTTATTTTAGGAAGTGATCTCAGTGAGAATGACTGGAAACTAGAGGAATGAAACAGGCAAGAAGGAAAAGCCAACCTATGGGGAAATTTGGTCACTACTGTAGATTATGGGAGCACCATCTTGCCGGCCCTTCTGAGAAGCTGTCTAGAATGTGCCTCAGAACTGTGTGCCCAAGGTTTGGATGTACCTACTGGCTCCTATACGCTAATGGTCAAGGCTGGGCCTATGGGAATGCTCTCATACTTTCCAGGCGTGTGTATCTAAATGCCAGATGGGTTCCTGCAGGGTTCCATGTTACCTGAGTCAGGGAAGCAACAGGGCACAAAAGCAAGATGTGGTAGGTGCACTTGGGCTGCACCTGTGCAAAGCTGGTTGCTGCAGCCAGGACTGGGGTCAAAGGTGGACATGAGAGGGGTCCAACACACCTTTGCTGTAATTTTTAACTAGGAAGGCAATTTGCCAAAACTGAAATATGCTTCTAGTATAAAATTAAGTAAAATATGAACAATACAAAATTCAATCTATGCTAAAATTATAATATTGTAAAATGATTTCTGTTTATGGTCTTGGACTGGAAGGGATTTTGAAATAATAAAAGCAAATGTTTTAATGTGATAATGGGATTTGTAAATCGAACACATAAAGATTGATATCCTAGGCATTAGTGAGCTCAAATGGACCGGTTTTGGCCATTTTGAATCAGACAATCATATGATTTACTATGCAGGGAATGACAAATTGAAGAGAAGTGGTGTGGTATTCATCACAAAGAATCTTTCAAGATCTAGCCTGCTTTCAGTGATAGGATAACATCCATACGCCTACAAGCAAGGTCAATTAATACTACTATTGTGCAAATTTATGCACCAACTACCAAAGCCAAAGATGAGGAAATTGAAGATTTTTACCAACTTCTGCAGTCTGAAATTGACTAAACATGCCATCTAGATGTGCTGATTATCACTGGTGATAGGAATGCAAAAGTTGGAAACAAGGAAGAATCGCCAGTAGTTGGAAAATTTGGCCTTGGTGATAGAAATAATGCTCGAGATCCCATGATAGAATTTTGTAAGACCAACAACTTATTCATTGCAAACACCTTTTTTCAACCCAAGCCACGGTATTTCCAATCGCCTCATATGCATATGAGAGCTGGACAATGAATAAGGAAGATCACAGAAGAGTTGATGCTTTTGAGTTGTGGTGCTGGTGAAGAATGCTGAAAGCACCACAGACTGCTAAAAGAACTAACAAATCTGTCCCGGAAGAAGTGCAGCAAGAATGCTCCTTGGAAGTGAGAATGGCCAGACTTTGTCTCACCTACTTTGGTCATGTTGTGAGAAGGGATCATTCCCTGGGGAAGGATATCATGCTTGGTAAAGTGGAGGGTCAGTGAAAAAGGGGAAGGCCCTCAACAAGAAGACTGACACAATGGCTACGACAGGCTCAGGTATAGCAAGGTTTATGGGGATGGTACAGGACCGGGCAGTGTTTCGTTCTGCTGTACGTAGGGTCTCTATGAGTTGGAGATGACTTGATGGCACCTGTAGGTTTAAAATACGTTGAGTTTTGCATTAAAAAATATTTATAGTCTTTGTGTCAACTAAGTTTTGAGATTGGTTTGGCTCTGATGTGTGTATGTGTTCTAAATGATTTTTAAAAAGATGTAACTTCATTCTGTTTTCCAAATCAGTAAGCCTTCTTGATTAAAGTAAAAATGTAGAAGACAGTTTGGTTCTATTGTAGAGTTCCCAGGCCCCTCCCAGCCCAAGGTTTTATCATTCCATGAGCAAAACTAGCATATGCTAGAGCCAGATTCCAGATCAGTGATCCTAACCATCACCGCAGTCTATACCCACAGCTTCTAACCCCTATAACACTAGAGTACAACTCTGGGGATATGACTACTGGAGAACAAGTAACCACTCAGGAATCAGTTATTTCAAGGATAAAAGGTGCCCATTGATGAATTAAGACCTTAAACAATGAAGACAGAACTTGTTGTTTTGTTGTTAGGTGCTGTCAAGTGGACTCTGACTCATAGCAACCCTCTGTACAACAGAATGAAACATGCCCAGTCCTGCGCCATCCTCACAATCCTTGGTATGCTTTAGTCCATTGCTGTAGCCACTATGTCAATCCATCTTGTTGAGGGGCTTCCCCTCTTTCACTGACCCTCTACATTACCAAGTATGATATCCTTCTCTATGGACTGGTTCCTTCTGACAAATGACCAAAGTAGGTGAGACAAAATCTGGCCTTTCTGGCTTCTAAGGAGTATTTAGCTGCACTTCTTCCAGCACAGATTTGTTCATTCTTCTGGTCGTCCATAGTATTTTCAGTATCCTTCATAATGTTTTCAGTGGCCAATTTTTTTCAGAAGTGGATAGTTCCATCCTTCCCTGTCTGTTTTAGTCTAGGAGCTCCACTAAAAGCTATCCACCATGGGTGACCCTACTGGTTTTTCAAATACCCACAGCACAGCTTCGAGCCTCACAGCAACATGCAAGCCACCACAGTATGACAAACTGACAGACGAGTGGTGGGAAGACAGAACTAGAATTCTGGAATTCTGCCAACTGATACCTGGTTGGGCTTAGGGAAAAGGGAGCAGAGACAGTACAGTTAGAGTCATGCTCTCCAAGTAACCAAGGAACATAAACAGCTAGATGGGAGAGGGAGCTCTTTAACCCAGTATAAGGAGTTGTTGTTGTTGTTGTTTGCCGTCGAGTCGGCCCCGACTCATAGCGACCCCTCCTTGGGTTTCCGAGGCAGTATCACTGCGGAAGTAGGATTGCCCAACCTTCCTTCCGAGGAGTGGCTGGTGGGTTTGAACCGCCAGCCTTCTGGTTAGCAGTCAAGTGCCTTAGCCACTTATAAGGAGTTAGAATACTTAAAAAAAAAAAAAAAAAAAGAGGGAAAAATGGAAGAATCCTAACTTCTACTCTGTGGGTTTTGATTTTAATGGAAGAGTTACAATGATGGCAAATGTATCAAAAAACATGACTCTATTAAACTGCCTACCTCATGAACTGCTTCTTGACAAGCCTGGATGAATTTTAGTTCTTTTAACCCAGTAACTGAAATATGCATCACCTTTTACTACTATTGGTTTGACTTTTTTTTTTTCCCCAATGAATGAACAATATAATCTGTTTCTCTGCTTCTTTCCCAGCCCATTCTTTATTTTCCTCATGTGCTTGGAGTTGTGGAAGGTTCTCTAAGAGGGGCTAGCCATGTGATGGACAGACCTTCTCTGATGATTATACAGTGGTTTTTCTACTTCTCGATCTTTAGGATTTGATGTCTGTTTTTGTTTTTAATTTTTCTATTTTAAGTTCTAAGGTGCTCTGGTGGCTCAGTGCCTGAGGCATTTGACTGCTAACTGGAAGGCAGGCAGTTCAAAACCACCAGTCACTCCGCAGAAGGAAGATGAGGCAATCTACTTCTGTAAAGATTTACTGCACTGGAAACCCAATGGGGGTCGCTATGAGTCAGAATCGATTTGATGGCAGCGGGTCTGGTTTTTCGATTTTTATTTTAAGTTCTACTATGTTGCTGGTAGGAGGCAGTGGTGGTACAGTGGTAGAATTCTCAACGCCATGAAGGAAACTCAGGCTGGATTCCCAGCCAGCACAATCTCATAGCAGCTACCACTCATCGGTCAGTAAAAGCTTTAGTGTTGCTATGATGCTGAACAGGTTTCAATGGAGCTTCCAGACTAAGAAGGACTAGGAAGAAAGTTCTGATAACCTATTTTCAAAAATCAGCCAATGAAAACCCCATGGAGGACAACGGTCCAATCCCATTGTGCATGGGGTGGTCATGAGTTGGGCGCTGACTTGATGGCAGTTAACAATAACAACAACATGTTGCTGGTGGGTTGTTTTCCCAAATACACTGAAAATATATGCCAAACACTAATTTTAATTTTATAAATGTCAAATAAATCAATTCCAGACAAATTTATCTATAACTTAGCATAAAAACATTCATTAAAATGTAACTGAAATACAACTAATGTCATTAAATTGGACATGTTAAGAAAGTTGAAATGTCAAATGTTTTGTCATACACATATTCACCATAATAATAACAAAAAAAAAGAGAGCCAAGAGAAAAAAAAAATGTTTAACTGAAAAAAAAAAAAAAAATGTAACTGAGTATGCCCCTCATTGACTGTGAGACAAAGAGAATAGTAGTGCTTGTCTGGGAGGCTGCTCCTAGGAGAGGGGCCTCTGGACCTACAAAGTCTGTTTGGTGTGCTGATGAGGAAAGAGCATTCCAGGCACGTTATGACTGTGCTACACTGAAGACACAGAGGCACAAGCAAGCAGGCACATGAAAGAGTCATTAAGTGGTTGAGCCTGAGATGAAAGGAAGAGTGGGGCTCAGTTTGTAAAGGAAAAAAATGCAGGAAGTGATAGATCTCCGGTGCCTATGCGAAGGGTCTTTAAAAAACAAAAAGAGGAGCTTGGATTTGGTCCAGACCTTGATGGTAGGTCTCTGTGGGACTTCACAGAGAAATGAGTGCAGAAGAAGGGCTGAGAGTGACATTGAGGGTTCCAAAGGAAAGAGAAGACAAGAAGGGCCTCTACAGAAGGTAAAATTTGGGGCCAGAAATGAAAAGAAGCTACAAAAGAAGGACTTGATAACCCAGTGACATGTAGAGGAATGAGAATGGACTAAGTAGAAGCCATCTAAGCTATATCTCACTTACCCACATTCCATTTATCCTTGAACACAAAGACAAAGCTCTCCTGTAAGAAACCTTTGCTAACCATCGGGGGAGAGATAGGCGCACTGGCACCCCAAATCCTCCCAACCTCCTTCTAGGGTATCTTCTTGTATTGCAAAGGATAAAAAAATTAAAACTGAAAATAATCTGCTGTAAAAGATCTCCTTATTTATTAATTGTTAAAATATTTTATTGTGATTTGGTAAAAGTTTATATAGCAAATTAGGTTCTCATTGAACAATTTCCATACATATTGTTCAGTGACATTGGTTATATCAAAAGACCTCTAAAGTTTTAAAAAGCAAAGATGTCATTTTGATGAGTGACCGTTCTCCTGACTCAAGCCATGGTCTTTTCAATCACCTCATGTGCATGTGAAAGCTGAACAATGAAAAAGGAAGACAGAAGAATTGATGCATTTGAATTGAGGTATTGACAAGGAATATGCAATGTAGTGTGGACTATAAGAACAACAAATCAGTCTTAGAAGAAACACAACCAAAATACAGTCAGGATGGCAAGTCTTTGGCTTACTTACTTTGTATCTGTCATAAGAAAAGACCAATCACTGGAAAGGGATATCATATTTGGTAAAGTATGGGGAAAAAAAAAAAAAAATCCCACTTGTCATCGAGTCAATTCCAACTCATAGCAATCTTATAGGACAGAACAGAACTTCTTATATGGTTTCTAAGTCTGTAAATCTTTACTGAAGCAGACTTCCTCATCTTTCTCCCACAGAGCAGCTGGTGGGTTCAAACCACCAAACTTTTGGTTAGCAGCCAAATGCATTAACCACTACATCACCACAGCTCCTTTGGTAGAGGATTGGCAAAAATGAGGAAAACCCCCATGGAAATGGATTGACACGATAACTACACAATAGACTTCAACATACCAATGATCGCGAAGATGGTGCAGAACTGGGCAATGTTTTGTTCTGTTATACATAAGACCACCATGAGTCAGAGCCAACTAAATCTCAAATAACAACAACATTCCCTACAGGAAGGCAAGGGATGCAAGTTTGCCAACAGTTGTCGTTAGGTGCCATCGAGTCACTTCCATAGCAACTCTATGTGTAACAGAACAAAACACCTCCTGGTCCTGCACCATCCTCATAATTGTTGCTATGTTTGAGCCCACTGTTGCAGCCACAATGTCCATCCATCTCGATAAGGGTCTTCTTCTTTTTCACTGACACTCTACTTTTACCAAGCATGATGTCCTTCTGCAAGGACTGGTCCCTCCTTATAATATGCCCAAAGTATGTGAATTAGATGCACTAACAAAAGGGAGCTCTGGTAGCATAGTGGCTAAGACACTTGCCTGCTAGCCAGATGGCTGGCGGTTCAAACCCACCAGCCACTCCTCGGAAGGAAGGCTGGGCAATCCTACTTCCGTAGTGATACTGCCTTGGAAACCCAAGGAGGGGTCGCTATGAGTTGGGTTTGACTCAACGGCACACAACAACAACAACAACAACAAAAAGGCTGGTGGTTCAAACCCATCAGCCACTCCTCAGAAGGAAGATCGGGCAATCTACTTCCGTAGTGATACTGCCTCGGAAACCCAAGGAGTGGTCGCTATGAGTCGGGTCTGACTTGATGGCATATAACAACAACAACAACGTGAGATATGGAAGAAGGAAGAAAGGCAGATACCCTTTCTTGCCACTTTAGTGGTTCCATGTCCACTTTGGTGGAGTGCCCAAATGGAGTATCCCAGGACCTGGCCATGAGCTTCCTGGGTGTTGACAGCAGAAGCAGAGGCAGTAAGAACCTGATTCTTGACCTCAGTTAAAGATATGCCCCTGAAGTCAGCAGTTCTAGTAGTACCTCCCAATTCTAACCCTTTCTCAGACAGTGGCAGGGTTTTAGGAGTCATTTCTGAAGCTAGCCTGGAGCAAACATCTCCAGCCTTCTCACTGATGTCCCAAGCACCCAATTTCCTGCATTATAACCCTTTCCTGTCAAAAGGCCTGAAATTGAGCCCTGACGACTGTGCTAACTCAGCCCATGATGTGTCCTCCTTCATCTCCTACTTGCAGTGGGTAAATAATAATTTTCTATCACATGGTATTTTCAAGAATGGCTACATTAAATTGTAATTCATGCTATGTGCCATTAGTAAGCTTTCCACAATAACACAAATGAAATACGTATTGTCATTACTCCCACTGCACAAATGACAAAACTTGCCCAAGTTTACTGGGCTAGCAATGGAACTGTAATCCCATTCTGCTATACTGTCTTCCAGTAAAAGGTTACATAGTGAATACAGAATAAATATTCAAAAGAGAGAAAGGGGGAAAGTGAAGGTGATAGAGGGTCTGGTGTTGGCTTAATGTGTGTGATCTGGACATGTTTATAGCCAAAAGGAAAAAAAAGCAAGCAGAAAAAGACGATTTAATGGATTCATAATCAGAGTGCTGGAGTAGATCTAATAACTTAGTAAAGTGAGAGGTAGAGCAACTGACAGAAGGGATGGTGTTACTAAGGAGACCTAAGAGGTACAGAAGAACATGAGGTTTGCTGGCAAACTGGGAAATGGAAGTGCTTTGTAGAAACCATAGGGAGCTTATATCTAAAGTCTGTTTTAAGCATTAAAAAAAAAATGATGATGAGAAGCATCCTTTTTAAAATTATTAAAGGTCGTTAAGAGTCCTTTAGTGCCTGTATTCAACCAATCAGTTAAAAGTATTGCCTAGCTGAAAGAGATGAGCATTACTCCCATGGCAGAAGGAAATCTAGTGGTAAGTATTTTTCTAGAGTTGTTCCATTTGCTGGAAACTGGAAAAGAGATGTTAAATTTTGTTGCATGTGATCAGGTTGAGGTCTGATCAGGTTGAGTAGGCTAGGGAGGAAGTAAAGAAAACCAGGGTACCAGTACACACTGTATCAACAGGAGGGTTGAGTGTTTCAACAGTCTAGAAAGAGTATTCATATTTTATCTCCAAAAAGTTCTGTACTTGGTACACAGATGGTACTCAACAGAAGTTTGTGGGATGGAAGAATAGTTATGCTTCATTGTACCAGGCAGGATCCACCCCCAGGAAGTGCTAAGAGATGTGCTAAATGAATTCCACTCAAGAGGAGGGTTTTCTTTTCTTCAATATTCCTTTCTTACAAAAAAAATATATATGCAAATAAATATAATGGCCTACTCAGCAACCTTTCCCCCCACCTTGACTCTAATAGGTAACATAAGACCATATTTTCACTAACAGCAAAAACAATTCACATTAGAAGGGGGTTCTTTCAAGCATGAGAGTTAATTTTTTAAGTGGATAAGCAATTAAAGATGCCAAGAAGATTAAAATTGATCCCTGGCATAAATGGTGTGATCAATAAAAAAACCATCTGTAAATTTGATTGCATAAATCCTTTTTACGTAAGTCCCACCATAAGCATATTTTTCAGGATCACCACTTTGATCTCACTTATTGGAAAAGAAAATATAATAAAAGTATCACTGCTGAATTCAGCCTCCAGAAAATGACAAAATAGTTTTTTAAACTGTGAACCACCCATGAAAGATGAATGCATGATTATCAGACTATACTGCTTACCAAGGGAAATGTGTGATTAAAAAGTCCCTTGAGATCAAGCCAAGCTCCTAAACTCAACAGCTTGTTTTATTTAACTGGTTCCAACAGCTCCGTACTGGTTTTCATGGTTTGGCAACTTTATACATTGTCCTCTGGCTTCTTGCTTTTAGGATTTAAGTCACCCATCATCTACTACTCCTCTTCCTCACTTAATTATGCATCTGTTGCCAGTATCTCCACTGAACTCTTATGAAATTTCAAATGACGTACTAAAAATGACATTTCTTGTTTTATCTACCAGATAGTACGTCTTGCTACTCAGTTTGTGAGAGAACCTACTACATCAGTGCTCAAATTTTTCTTCTGTCTCTCCTCATCCACTTCCTCTCCCTTTATACTGTCAAATTTAATAACATCTACACTCTGTTTAAGGAGTCCTGGTAGCATACAATGCTTAGTTCATCTGCTAACTGAAAGGTTGAACCACTAGCCACTCTGCAGAAGAAAAGACTCAGCAATCTGCTTCTGTAAAGATTACAGCCTAAGAAATCCTATGAGGCAGGTTCTACTCTGTCCTATAGGGTCATTATGAGGTGGAAGATAGCAACATAACACTTTTTAGTGCAGACTGTTTTATTTTTTGTGATTTGTCTATGCTGTTATTATTTTTAGCTGCCATCAAGTCGTGCCCTGACTCGTGGTGACCCCATGCACAATGGGATTGGAAATGTGTGATCTATATAGGGTTTCCACTGGCTGATTTTTGGAAAATAACCAGGCTTTTCTTCCTAGTATGCCTTAGTCTGGAAGCTCTACTGAAACCTGTTTAGCATCATAGTAACAAACAAGGCTCCATGATGGACAGGTGGTGGCTGTGCATGAAATTCATTGGTTAAGAATTAAACCTGGGTATTCCACATGCACAGTTAAGAATTCTACCACTGAACCACCACTGCTCCCAGATTTGTCTAAAGGTTGACTCTAAAAGTCAACACCAAAAATCGTAATTTACAGTATTACATACATTTATTTGTTTATTTTTATGTAACAAAGCCAAAACAGTACCCTGGGGCTATATTTACTTCTCAGTGGGTTCATTGTGTCATTTGATGGAGACCGTTTCTAGCACTGAAAACAAAAAGATCCTATTTTTTCTATTCTACTAGGTTTTATTAAGCTCTCAGTCATGGTACATGCACTAGTTGTTTCCTTTTCCTTCCAGAGATTTCCTTCTGGAGTATTCTATCTTGTTCCACTCTGAATGGATTAACCTAGGCCTCTTCTTCCTTCTTCTTCTAGTTTTTCTAGATTGGCCCCACTATTTCCTGGATCTCATGTTTTCATCTTCCTTTCTTGTTTTGCTACAGCAGATCCTCAGGTAGCTTCCTACAAAGGATATGAGTAAAGAAAAATTTCTGAGTCTTTCAGTACCCCAAATACATTTACCTGTCTTCAAATTTAATTGACTGCTTGGAAATATAATTTCAGACTTGAAATCATTTTCTCTCAGAACTTTAGCACTGCCAGTGAGAAACACTAAGGCAGCCTAACTCTCATTCCCTTGTAGACACCTCTACTCATCTCTACCTGGGAACTTTTAGAATGTTCTCTTTTTCTTTGGTTCCCTGAAATTTCATAGTGCTATGTCCAGGTATATCATTTTAAAATAAACATGGCTTAGCTGTAGGTACAATCAACATCAATGAAAGCAGCAGTCAAGAAATCAGATGACGGATTGCAATGGACAAATCTGTTGCAAAAGCCTCTTTAAAGTGCTGAATAGCAAAGATGTCTCTTTGAAGACTAAGGTGCGTCTAACCCAAGCCATGGTGTTTTCAATCACCTCATATCCATGTGAAAGCTAGACAGTGAATAAGAAAGACCAAAGAAGATTTGATGTTTTTGAGTTGTGGTGTTGGCAAAAAATACTGAAAGTACCGTGGACTGCCAGAAGAACGAACAAATCTGTCCTCAGAGAAGTGCAGCCAGAATGCTCCTTGGAAGGAAGAATGGCCTCACCTACTTTGGTCATGTTGTCAGAGGGACCATTGGATATCATGCTTGGTAAAGTGGAGGGTCAGTGAAAAAGAGGAAGGCCCTCAACAAGATGGAGTGACACAGTGGCTGCTATGACGGGCTCAGGTATAGCAGATTGTGAAGCTGATGCAGGACCAGGCAGTGTTTTGTTCTGTTGTACATAGGGTTGCTATGAGTTGGAGCCAACTCAATGGCACCTAACAACAACAACTGTAGGTAGATCCTTTCAACATAAAGACTCATGTCTTCATATGTTATTTCTCTGATCCTTTCTTCCCACTCTTTTCCTCTAGGCTCTTTTTAACTTTCTGCAATATTGTATAAATCTTCACTATCCAATATGGTAGCCACTAATCACATGGGGTTATTGAATACATGAAATGAAGCTAGTGTGACTGAGGAAATGAATTATTTATTTATGTATTTTGTATTTAGTTTAAACTTAAATGGCCATATGTAGCTAGTGGCTACTGTATTAGGCAGCACTGTCAGAGTTTTAGGATTTATCATCTGTGTCTCTCTTTATTTGTCCACAGTCCCCATATTTTTATATTTTTTAATTCTTATATAGAACATTTTGACTTTATCTTTACTCTAACTTCTTTTTTTCTTTAATTTGTATAATCATTAAACAATTCTAATATTGATATTCTTTATGCCATTTTACTCTTGTCTTGTTGTTGTTAGGTGCCATCAAGACAGCTCCAACACATAGCAACCCCACGTACAACAGAATGGAACACTGCCTGGTCCTGTGCCAGCCTCACAATCCTTGCCATAACTGAGCCTATCATTGCAGTCACTGTGTCAATCCATCTCCTTGAGGGCTTTCCCCTTTTTTGATGACCCTCTACTTTACCAAGCATGATATCCTTCTCTAAGAAATGGTCCCTTCTGACAACATGACCAAAGTAGGTGAGATGAAGTCTGGTCATTCTCACTTCCAAGGAGCATTCCAGCTGCACTTCTTCCAGGACAGATTTGCTGCACTTCTTCCAGGATAGATTTGTTCGTTCTTTTGGCACTCCACAGTACTTTCAATATTCTTTACGAACACCACAACTCAAAAGCATCAACTCTTCTTTGGTCTTCCTGGTTCACTGTCCAGCTTTCACATGCATATGAGGCAAATGAAAATACCATGGCTTGGGTTAGGTGCACCTTAGTCTTCAAAGAGATATCTTTGCTTTTCAGCACTTTAAAGAAGTCTTTTGTAACAATTTGCCCAGTGCAATATGTTGCTTGGTTCCTACACTATTAGAGACTTTTATATGTTATTCTTTTAATCAAATTATCTCTATTTCCTCTGTAATCAGTTTTCTTGTTTATCTTGGCTTCTTCCATAATGTAAGTTTTAATAACAAGCTTAGCAACATTAGCTTTCCATTCATATTCAAAACTGAAATAATAAAAAAAAGCTGACAGGTATTGAGAGAATTCTCCATGAATATTTTCACTTTTTAGTACTGTCTGGGCATTTAGAACAAAGAGTACAGGCAAACCTAGTTAACTAATACTGGAGAGAAAACATGACTTGACTAGAGGTAGTGTATTGCTCTGGGGAGATTTAGATGTCTCTCCCTTGGAGCCACTTGCTTCATTCTGGGGTAGAAAAAAACCTAGGAACTTTTGTTTTCTCTCCCCTTCCCAAAATGGATTTGCTTACATTCCAGAATAAAGTTTCTCTCTTTCTCTAGGAAAAGGAATAGATATGCCAGCTGCCTTTTAAAAGCTCTGAGTCTCCGAACTCTGGTGTTCCTCTTCCGTGTACAACCTTGTTGCATATGCCTCTTCCCTTGTTGCGCACACATCAAACTCTTAACACTTTGTCCCGTGGAGACTGAGACCATCACTGAGACATTCTGTAAGTAATAAATGGTCTGCTCTCCGTTCCTTAGATCTCTTGTTTCTTCTCAGAATATCTACACATATAGACTTATATGTCACACTTAACAACAGGGTGTTCTGTGTGATATGTAGGACTTGTCAAAGGTTTTCCTTTAACAAAAAATGGACATTGGGGACCCCTAAATTCCAGAATGAGCAGGGATTTTCTCTGAGGTTCCAATGCTATACTAACTGCAAGTCATCACCAGCAAGTCATTCAATTTAAGATAAGAATTGTATGGATTTTTTTTCCACCTGAGATAAATTACTTGTCATTCTGGAGTAGTGGTAAAGGAGAAGTAATAACAATTCAAAGTACAACTGCTTCCTCTATTTTCAGCCCTCCTCAGTGGATACATCTCTAAGTCCAGAGCTTCCTGGGATTCTGCTGGATAGATCAGCCTCTCTCCTCATACACAGAGCTCCATGCGTACCCTTGAATTTCCCCGTCACCATACTCCTATCTGCTTTCCATCTTCTAGAAATTAGTTTACAACTAATGTAACCAACCACCTCTTATTTTCTTTGAAGTTGTTAATGCATAACTCATAAAAACCCACTGCCATTGAGACAATTCCAACTCATGGCAACCCCCATTTGGTTTACAAGGTGGTAAATCTTTACAGAAGTAGGTTGCCCCATCTTCCTTCCACAGAGTGACTGGTGGATTTGAACCGCCAACCTTCCGGTTAGCACTCAAACGCCTGAGGCACTGTGCCACCAGAGCTCCTTCTATAAGTCTTACACAGTAGTTTTAATAGGGTCTCAAGAAGGACTGAAAATAAACCCATGTGCTCAGACTACCATCTTGAACTAGAATCTCCAATAGCTTTTCTTGAAAGTTGTGTCCTGATACAAAACCAAGAGTCCCTGTTATCTTAGCTATAATTAACATTCTCAAATAGCTAGATGAAGACATGAAGAGTTGCACAAAACAATTCCTTTATGTTCTTTTTCTTCATCCAAAGAATTTAAATTCTATTGAAAATGTTTAAGGAAAGTGGGAGAAATAGAAATCTTTGAGAGTAGCCAAAGGAAAGGAAAAAAGTGAAAAGTTTCAGAATATAGAAATAAAGTTCTCATGTCAAAATAACTATTTTGACTGTAAACTGAAAACACACTATGATATTTAAAACCAAACCAGTTGCCATCAAGTTGATTCTGACTCATGGCGATCCCATGTGTGTCAGAGCAGAACTATGCTTCATAGGGTTTTCAATGGTTGATTTTTCAAAGTAGATCACCAGGAGAAGCCCTGGTGGCACAATGGTTAAGTGCTTAGCTGCCAACCAAAAGGTTGGTGACTCGAACCTACCAACCATGTGGGAAAAGACCTGGTGATCTGGTCTCAAAAAGATTACAGCATAGGAAACCTTATGGGACATTTCTATTCTGTCCTATAGGGTTCCTATGAACAGGAATTGACTTGACAGCATACAACAACAACAAAAGATTGTCAGGACTTTCTTCCGCCTCTGGGCGGACTGGAACAGTTAACCTTCTGGTTAGCAGCTAAGTGTATTAGCCATTTGCACCACCCAGGGACTCCTTAAGATAGTTAGGTAAAGCTATTTTGGGTGTTTTGTTTTGTTTTGTTTGTGTGTGTGTGGTGTATAGAAAGGGATGTATTTTTTTAAGAATACAGTTCCGTATGTTCTCAGTTTCACAGCTGTTTTTTTCTAACTCATAGACTCCCTGGAATTTTCACAATGACTTACCTTCCCTCCTCTAATAGCATGAGTATCGCTGATTAGACATAAACACAGGAAGACCCAGACGCAGGACATAACTAAGCTTTTATAGCTCAGATTTTCAGCCTTTCCACCGCCTCGGTAAAAGAAAAAACAAAAATGAAAAGAAAAAGATCTCCTCTCAATTTCTCAAGAGATGTGTCCTTGCACATAAATGTGGCATTTAGGCTCAATTAGATACTGAAGGCCTGGTCCTTTAAGGAAAAGCCACCCAGTTCCCCTAGCAGTCACTGCTGCTATCTATGCATTAGCACCTCTCTTCCTGTGTCCTCTTTCCCCAGTGAGCATCCTTCTGACTTTCAGGTGCTCTGAGTGATAACCTAATGAAAGGGTGAAGGAAATGACTGAATGACTAATGAGGAGCAAGAGGAAGAAAGAAAAAGAACACATGGAGTTACCTTACTGCTTATTTGACTGGAATCAGAGCAGGCAGAGTAATATTGGAATAGAGACTCTCCATGAAGGATCTAACAGCCTATATCACACAACTGTGAAACTTTGCTCCTTAACACATGACTTAGTTACTGGTCTGAAGAGAGTTGGTTAGAAATGAAATAGTCAAGTGGGTGAGGGCTAGAGTCCCCTGATTCCACTTGCTGCCTTAGCAATGATCACTGTTAACCACATGCTAGATCAGCACGCCATGCATGGTTCAAAGCACTTTACAGTCATTGCTCATTCAATACTCACAACACTCTTGAGCTAGTGTGCTACTATCACCTTCCATTACAGATAAGGAAAATAAAGCACAGAGAGGTTAAGTAACATGTCCAAAGTCACAGAGCCACAGACAGAGCTTCAGATCTAACACTGAGGGTCATTCCTAAGTGTTACTGTTATCTTTGAAACATGTTTTTTAAATTACCTTTCTCTCATGTAACAAATAAGTATGTGTCCTCTAAGATAGCTGCAGAAAAAGAAAAAGTGTATTCTGTCAAAAGGCAGCCCTCACTGCAGAGAGAACTTGAAAGGACTGTGACAAATTCTCAAACCCACATCTCTCTTGTCTAGCCCCTGACTTTTGGTTTAACTGCTCAGATAACTAGGGGGAGAATAGGAGGTTGCTCTTTATATTTCAGTTTCTGGACAGCCCAAAGAAAGGAACTTTCTCTCCATGGAGGATACTATGAGACAGAGGGAATAAAACAGAAAACCAAACCCACTGCCATTGAGTCTCTTTTGACTCATGTTGTTGTTGTTAGGTGCTGTCGACTCAGCTCCGACTCATAGCAACCCAATGTACAACAGAACCAAACGATGCCCAGTCCTGCACCATCCTCAAAATCATCCCTATGCTTGAGACCATCATTGCAACCACTGTGTCAATCCATCTTGTCGAGGGTCTTCTCCATTTCTGGTGACCTTCTACTTTGCCAAGCATGATAGCCTGCTCCAGGGACTGGTCCCTCCTGACAACATGACCAAAGCATGTGAAATGAAGTCTAACCCTTCCCGCTTCTAAGGAATTTTCCCTCTATACATCTTCCAAGACTGATTCAATGGCAGTAGATTCTGACTGCTATAGTGACCCTGTAAGACAGAGTAGAATTGTCTCATAGAGTTTCCAAGGCTGTAAATCTCTATGGAAGCAGACTAGCCTCATCTTTCCCCTGCAGTGTAGTTAGTGGGTTTGAACCACTGATTTTTGGTTAGCAGGCAAATGCTTTAAATATTATGCCACCAATCTCCTCCAGAGGGAATGTTGTTATTGTTATTTGCCATCGAGTCGGCCCCAACTCCTAGCGACCCCTCCTTGGGTTTCCAAGGCAGTTATCACTACAGAAGTAGTATTGCCCAACCTTCCTTCC
>NW_006921724.1:605146-610093 GCF_000298275.1 Orycteropus afer afer
TGGTAGCTGGGTACCATCTAGTTCTTCTAGTCTCATAGTTGTATAGACTGAGGATTGCATGGTCACCAGTCCCTTGGACTATTGTTTCCATGTGTCTTTGGTTTTCTTCATTCTTCTTTGCTTTAGACCCATTGTTGCATCCAGATGGCCACCTGCAAGCTTTTAACATCCCAGTCGCTACTCGCCAAAGTAGGATGTGGAACAGTGTTTTGTATAGTATGTTACATCAATTGAGCTTGATGTCCCCTGTGACCATAGTCCCGAGCCCAACAGGTCCAGCTACTTGCTCCCTCTGGGTAGCTGGCTGTGACCAAGAAGTGACTATAACCTTGTCCTTTGTCAGCTTTACTAAATACCTGGAAATTCTTACAGAACATAAAAATACACTTGTGGAAAAATTGTCTGCCACTCTATACATACAAGATCATGGGCACACTCCCCCTGTATAGACATACTGCAAAAATGGTGAGGAGGCCACATCTTCTGACCTCCTCTAATCCCACAAGAGGAAGACAGGATTACCAGCAGTAACCCAAGGCCTATTACTGCAAGGCCAGACATGCTGCCTCCCTCCAGCCCTTTCACCAACTGTTCCTCCCAAAGCACCACCACCTCTCTCCTGGGTTCGATAATTCGCTGCAGTGGCCACACAGAGCTCACAGATTATGGGGTTTATAAGGGAAGCACCACAGGTTACAATTCAAGTTCAGGAAAAATGCTCAGACTCTCTCCCAGCCCACCATCTCTCAGGCAACAGTCTCTCACAGTCTCTTTTCCAGCAGTGCTGGTCCCTCAGTGTCTCACTCAGCGATGCGTGTCTCTTGCGCCTCTTTCCCAGCAGCACGTGTCTCTTTCAGCAGCACGTCTTCCTCAACCAGCAGTCAGAGAGAGCATTCTGCCTCTAGGAGGCCTCCTTTTGAGCCCGGCAGGGTGGTCAAACTAGCCAATCATGGCATCAGAACTCTAAGTACCTGAGAGAGAGTGGGCACCTCCCAGAACATTGTATTGTCCAACGCCCAACAGAAATAACCCAGGTGGGCGACTTTAGCAATCAGGCGCTCCTCAGTTGCTAACAGCAATTCCCACCTTGGAGTTTACAAAGACTTATGGGTAGAAAAGCCACACTAAGTAATTTACTACACTGCACATACCTAATCATTCAACCTTGGACATACATCTTTATAAGCAAAGATTCTTCATGTATTTGCTCAGATTGAATTTAGTATTTCGTATTTATCATCTGACACATTGTGACTCTTCATTAATACTTGGTAGTCATAGCAGTCACCTAGTTTCTTCACATTGAAAGTATGTATCTGCTTTCAAAGGTAGAAGTGAACTTTCTTCTGTTTTTCTGAGTGTGTGAGAGAAAAAGAGAGGGAATGACTGAGCACAAGAGTGTCCAGGCACAAGAACAACTAGGAGTGAGAGAAACTGGCCACAAAGGTGACTGACTATCAGAGTGTCCAAGCACCAGAGTGATCAACTGAAAGAGAGCCCAAGTATGAGAAAAACCAAGTGTCATAGAGTCCAAGTGTCAGAGTAACAGACTGCAAGAGAGACCAGGTGCAAGAATGAGCAGGCAAGAGAGTGACCAAGCACAAGAGAGACTGAGAGCACAAGAATGATCAAGCACCAGAGTGACCAAGTGTGAGGTGACTGAATGCCAGAGTGACCAAGAGTCAAAGTAACTGACTGCAAAAGATTTTTCAGGCCTGAGAGTGACCAAGTGCTAGAGTCTTCCAGCACCAAAGGATCCAAGTGCCAGAGTGACTGCTGCAAGAAGAGACTGAGTGTGAGAGTATATAAATGCTTTGGGTGGTCCAAGGGACTGGGGCTATGTATAAAGAGCTTCTTCCAGCAAACACTTCAAAGACTTCATACTGTGGGTTCAAAAATAAATGTTCAGGTTGAGAAACAAGGACAAGTTCTTAAGAAAAGGGCAACTACTGGTCAGGAGATGTGTGGGTCAGGAATAAGGCTGATCATCGTCTTGCCCATCAGACATCTTCTCACGGAGTCGTCAATCCTCATGGATGCCGACTGCTCAAATCAAATCCCACCATGGCTACACTGAAGGCAAGGCCTTTAGCCCCAGGTCACACGTTCCTCAGCGTCTTGGCTATAGGGCTGGGGGAGGAACCATTTTCAGCACAGCAAGCAACAACTTCTAAGGTTTACAACCACCAGAGATTCCAAAGTGTCTGATCCAGATTATCAGTAAAGCAACTTGTGGTTTTGTCATCCCTTAATGTTTTAACAGAGATTTTAATTTCATATTACATCAAGAGTTTTATGGAAGCTAATAACTTTTCCAGTACTGAATGTTTCTACACAAATCCCACAGAAATCAGACATTAAAAGCAGTAATGATAACTATCACCTTTTGGGTTAAAAAATCTGATGAAAACCAAATGACAAAGAAAATGTATTTCTGGTGGTGTAGTGCCTAAAGCATTTGACTGCTAACCAGAAGGCTGGCGGTTCAAACCCACCAGCCACTCCTCGGAAGAAAGGTTGGGCAATCTACTTCTGTAGTGATGTTGCTGTTGTTGTTATGTGCCATTGAGTTGGACCCAACTCATAACGACCCCTCCTTGGGTTTCCAAGGCAGTATCACTACAGAAGTAGATTGCCCAACCTTCCTTCCGAGGAGTGGCTAGTGGGTTTGAACCGCCAGCCTTCTGGTTAGCAGGTGCCTTAGGCACTATGCTACCAGAGCTCCTTCCATAGTGATACCGCCTCAGAAACCCAAGGATGGGTCACTATGAGTCGGATACAACTCGACGGTAGTGGGTTTGGTTTTCTGTTTGGTTTAAGATTAAAGGTGGCACACGTTTCAAAGCCAGAATACGAAGTCACAGTGTTTCTTGATTATAGTTGAAAGGAGTAATTTTATAACCTGACCCCTCCCTAGCCCATAAATCCAAATATAGTTCAGAGAGACGCTCTGGGCTGAGGGCAGTATCTTACTCAGTGCAAGATGCTGGGGTGGTGTTCCTGTATCCCATGCCTCCTCCCTGTGTTTATGGACCTGGGCGTCCCTCCCAATTTGGACTGGGATCCAGTATCACTGGAACACAGCTGCTCTTACACACCCTGGATCAACTGTCCCCAGCCATCATATTACTGGAGTGGTCTAATTAGTCACTGTAAAGATGTCATGTTTTGTGACCAACAATCAACACCAGGACATTTTTAGATGTGAAAATATTCTTGTTGGGCATGTTGGTGGTGCCTCCTTCTTTCTTTGGCTTCCCTTGGGCCTATCCTTGCTTAGGTCACAGCAGCAAAGAGCTGATTTCCTATGTTTTATCCAAATGGGACTCACCCTGGCTTACATGCATCTTCTGCATCCCCTGCTACCTCTTCTCCATCTAATGCATTATCATACTCAATAATGCCATGCAAGTATGTTCACAATCTTTCCCCCAATCCTATATTCATTGCCAACACCCCAGTCTTTGTCCTTATTATCTTTTGCTGGGATTAGTGGGAGATTCTCCAAAAATCCACCCTGATTTGAATTGCCACCCCTCCTAGCCACGAATGCAAATGTTCTTAAACATAACCCTATTAACGGCGTCGCTCCCTACTCAAAAAAGGTCAATAGCCCTCCACTCTCAACCCTTTAATCCAATCAACCTAATCTGTTTCTCCCACTGTAAAACAGAAACAAGAGCTATGCTAATGCAAGGCTATCACAGGATGATTATTCTTTCTTCTAATACAGTGAAAATTCTGAGATCTCAAAAAAAGAAACTACAGGTCAGGCATGAGCTGAGGTTGTTTCTCATGTAGTAGGTACTGCACTAAGAAACATCTGTTGAAGGATGATGTTGGTTGCTGTCGCTGGTTGTTGGCACTCACTTGAAAGAGACTGAAATACTATTGTGTCTTGTACCATCCTTGAAATTGTTGGTACATTTGAGCTCATTGAGTATATTGTGTCAATACATCCCGTGGAGAGTTTCCCCCATTTTCGCTGACCTTCTACTTCACCAAGCATGTTGTCCTTTTCACATGATGGTCTTTCCTAATGACATGGCCAAAGTAAGCAAGATAAAGTGTAGCCATTCTTGCTTCCAAGGATGATAAATGTAGTCAAATTAAATGGCCCTTGATGCTTTTAATGCTGGGAATCCAGTTGATATCGAGTCAATTCTGATTCATGGTAATCCCACATGTGTCAGAGTAGAATTGTGCTTCATAGGGTTTTCAGTGGCTGATTTTTCACAAGTACATAGCCAGGTCTTTCCTCCAAGGTGATAGACTTGAACTTCCAACCTTTCAGTTAGCAGACAAGCACATTAACTGCATCGCCCAAGGTCTCCTACTGCGGGGATCTGATCTGCTTATGGTACAGAAACCTCTTTATAAAGCTTTGTAAAAATCTGAAGCATTATAAAAACTATGTATTGTGTTATGTTGTTATTGTTGTTTTTAGGTGCTGTTGAGTCAGCTCTGACTCATAGTGACCCTGTGTACAACAGAATGAAACACTACCCGGTTGTGCGCCAGCCTCCAATACTTGCTATATCTGAGCCTATTGTTGCAGCCACTGTGTCAATCCATTTCATTGAGGGCCTTCCCCTTTTTGGCTTTTTTTCTCCGGGAAATGATC
The DNA here is from genome assembly GCF_000298275.1 of Orycteropus afer afer. Classification (NCBI taxonomy): domain Eukaryota; kingdom Metazoa; phylum Chordata; class Mammalia; order Tubulidentata; family Orycteropodidae; genus Orycteropus; species Orycteropus afer. The sequence continues at coordinate 609,771 of NW_006921724.1, forward strand.
CATTCTGACAAAATCACTGAAGTAGGTGAGACGAAGTCTGGCCTTCTCGCTTCCAAGGAGCATTTGGCAGCATTTCTTCCTGTACAGATATGTATTATGAGTTTTTAAAATCTGAAGACCCTATTAAGTAGAAAACTCTACTAATGGACAACTTGAAAACCCCTCAAATATTCACTGTAACAAGTTTTAGATCTTTAAAAACGCATCACAAAAAAATAGTACCTTGAGGAAGTTCCAGCAAGATGGCGGACTAGGCAGAAGGATTGCACAGACCCTCTTCAACAAAGAAAAGGGAAACCAATTAACACAGACACAGAAGATAA
>NW_006921724.1:615963-632758 GCF_000298275.1 Orycteropus afer afer
GGGGTCGCTATGAGTTGGGGCCGACTCGATGGCACATAACAACAACAACAACAATGCAAGTCAGCTGCAATCATGTGCATCAAACCCCAACATGCTGTATGGCTCACCTAGCCCTCACCCAGCCCCCACCTCAGACAAATGGCAAGTCTCTGTACACTTCATATTTTGGGGGGAGGGGGGGAGCCAAGGGACAGCAATAAAATATAAATCAAAAACAAAGTGAATGTGTTTCCTAAAATAAAGCCAAAATCAGAATAATTATTAAGTAATGACCACTTATGTAGTATATAGTTTCCCAAGATTTCTTCCTCCCTTTTTTGAGTGACCTTGGAATCTGGGCCTATTTAAAAAAAGACATTTTTTTTCCACTTGATGTCGAGTCAGTTCCGACTCACGGCATCTACTTGTATGCCACAGTAGAACTGTGTTCTGTAAGGTTTTCAATGCTAATTTTTTGGAAGCAGATTGCCAGGCATTCTTCCAAGATGCCTTAGGGTGGACTTGAACCTCCAACCTTTCAGTTAGCAGCAGAGTGTGTTAAGTGCATCACCCAAGGACTCCAGAGAATACTTAGGAGCTATTTTTTGGTTATTTTGCTCTGCTTTTAGTTGACTAGTGTAGCCTAGGCAGCAGTGTGACCATACAGCAGGATAGGAACCCATGCTGAGCTCTTCTCCTCTGGGCCAGCCACCATGCATGCCTCCAGCCTCCTGGGAAATCAGTCATTATAAGCCCATCTTATAACCAGTCGTTATAAGCCCATCTCCCAGAATTTAACTTTTAATTACCGTGAGCTGTCTTTCCCTTCTATAGTGGACTGAATAAAAAACCAAAATCAAACTCACTGCGTCGAGTTGGATCTGATTCACAGCGACCCCTCTTGGGTTTCCGAGGTGGTATCACTATGGAAGTAGATCAAATAAACCTTCCTTTTGAGGAGTTGCTGGTGGGTTTGAACCACCAGCCTTCTGGTTGCAGTCAAATGCCTTAGGCACTACACCACCAGGGCTCCCAAATGGATTGAATGGAGGCCCCTAAAATATATGTCCATGTCCTAAGACCTGGGCCCTGTAAATGATTCTTTGCTGGGAAAAGGGGACATTGCAGGTGTAATTAAATTAAAGATCTCGACATGAGATCATCCTATGTTACCTGGCTAGACCCTAAATACAATTGCAAATGTCTTCCTAAGAGATAGAAGAGAAGACACACAAAAAAGGGGAAGTCCTGTATATGGTTATACAGGCAGAGACTGGAGTGTTGCTGCCACAAACCAAGGAATGCCAGGGGCCACAGAAGCTAGAATAGACAAGGAAGGATCCTCCCCCAGAGACTTCAAAGGGAGCACAGCCCTACCAACACCTTGATTTTGGATTTCTGGCCTCCAGAACTGTGAGAGAATAAATTTCTATTTTAACTCACCAGTTGCAGTAATTTATTATAGCAGCCACAGGAAACTAATACATTCCAGATACACAGATCTAAGTATTTGGTTTCTAGAATGAGACTGAATGGAACTGAACACAGACATAGTTTCACATATTCAGTTGAACAGCCATGGCTGAAAGACATAAAGTGTCATTGGATAGCATTAGTCTGTTCATGTCATAAAATGAAACATTGTTCAGTGCTGTTTTAGGTAAATGCTTGATTGAAAGGCAAAAGGCTTATTTCAGTCAAATGTGGATATATAATGGGGCTATTTTTCAGAAGTGAATCTGAAATAGCTGACCATATTCTTTAGATTTACATGTGAGGAGGTAGGATGGGAAGACTCTTAACTCTAAAGTCCCTCTCAAACATACAGCAATTCATTATTGTGGGAAAATCTTCTTTTATTTCTATATACAAATATAGCCATATTTTGGCTGAATTGTGGAAAGCAATCCTTGAAAGGAGGGAGTAGAGAGAAGTAGCAGCCCAGGGAAGAAAGAACTGTGAGAAGACAAGGCAGCACAGGACCCGTGAATACCTGGAAGGGGATGAGATCTACACAACCAGGTAGAAGAACTTCAAAGCCAGTACAACACCATTGGGCAGAGGACCTGGGGACTGGGAATTTTTGGTGCCACCTTTAAAACAGGTGATCACAGTGCAGCTGTCTGACTTAACATAAACACATCAAAGAGCTCATCTACCATGTTTAACTGTGACTGATGAGCAACATGTAAGTGTAGCTGCAATCAACTTGCTGAAAAAACAGAAGTACAATACAGCTAAAACATTTGCTGATGTGACATGACTGAAATTGAGGAGAAACAGCTGAAAACATCCATTAATAATCGGAACACACAATGTACAAAGTATGAACTAAGAAAATTGGAAGTTGTCAAAAATGAAATGGAATGCATAAAGATCAATATCTTAGGCATTAGTAAGCTGAAGTGGACTGGTTTTGGACATTTTGAATCAGACAACAATATGATCTACTATGCCGGAAATGACAATCTGAAGAGGAATGGCATGGCATTCGTCATCAAAAAGGATGTTTCAAGATCTATCCTGAAGTACAATGCTGTCCATGATAGGATACTATCCATACGTCTACAAGGAAGACCAGTTAAAATGACTATCATTCAAATTTATGAACCAACCACCAAAGCAAAAGATGAGGAAATTGAAGATTTTTATCAACTTCTGTAGTCTGAAATTGACCGAATGTGAAATCAAATGTGTTAATTGTCACTGGTGACTAGAATGCAAAATTTGGAAACAAAGAAGAATCACCGATAGTTGGAAAATTTGGCCTTGGTGACAGAAATGCTGGAGACTGCATGACAGAATTTTGTAAGACCAATGGCTATTTATTGCAAATACCTTTTTTCAACAACACAAATGGTGACTATTCATGTAGACTTTGCCAGATGGAATACACAGGAATCAGATTAACTACATCTGTGGTAAGTTGTTGTTGTTGTTATGTGCTGTCAAGTCAGACCCGACTCATTGCGACCCCACCTTGGGTTTCTGAGGCAGTATCACTACAGAAGTTGATTGCCCCATCTTCCTTCCGAGGAGGGCTGGTGGGTTGATCCACCAGCCTTCTGATTAGCAGTCAAGTGCCTCAGGCACTATGCTACCAGAGCTCCCATCTGTGGTAAGAGGAGATGGAAAAGCTCAGTATCTTCAGCCAAAACCAGACCAGGAGTTGCTTCAGCCATCAACTGCTCATATGCAAGTTCAACTTGAAGTTGAAGACAATTAAAACAAGTCCATGAGAGCCAAAATATGATCTTGAATATATTCTTCCTAAATTTAAAGACTCTCTAAAGAACAGATTTGATGCGTTGAACACCAATGACTGAAAACCAGAAGAATTATGGGATGACATCAAAAATGTCATCCATGAAGAAAGCAAGAGGTCATTAAAAAGACGAGAAAAAAAGAAAAGACTAAAATCTGCTCAAGTACAGCAGGGATCATGGAGCTGGCACAGGACCGGGCGGTGTTTCATTCTGCTGTGCATAGGGTCACTGTGAGTCAGAGATGATTCAACGGCACCTAACAACAACAACAATACTTTGGCTCACTGCTAAATGGAAGGGATCTTTGGGCAAAAGACACACCTCAAGATGCTGTGTTGTTGTTAGGTGTCAAAGAGTTGGATCTGACTCACAGCAACCCTATGTACTACAGAACAAAATTGTGTTAGATTGGGTTCTCTAGAGAAACACAAAAACCAGCAAAGCGTATATATATATTTAGAGAGAGAGAGAGAGAGAGAGAGAGAGAGAGAGAAATTTATCTTAGGAAAATGGCTCACAAACGTATAGAAGCCGGGAAGTCCAAAGTCCCTGGAGGAAACGGGCTGGCGGCAGCCTTAGCTTCCGCAAGCGCAGGGGGCCGAGAAATTCAAGGCTGGCAGGCAGTACACTGGTTGTTGACTCCAACGAAAGACGAAAGATGAATCCAAGATCTCCAGGCCGAGCGGTGGGCTGCTCACTCACGGAAGTTTGTAGTCAGCACACCAGGGTTCCAATCCCTCAAAGAATGTCTCTCTTCCCAAGATGTCCCTGGATATCTTGGAAGCAGCCCACACCCCTAGGGAAACTCCCCTTGGGCAGGCTGGCCACTCAGAACACAGTCATCTGATCCCATCATGGGAACAACCACACAGAACTGGGGTCCAGCCAAGTTGACACACAGCTCCAACTATCACAAAAATACTGCCCCTTTCTGGACCATACTCACAATCCTTGCTATACTTGAGCCCATTGTTGCAGCCACTGTGTCAATCTATCTTGTTGAGGGTCTTCCCCTTTTTCGCCGTCCCTCTACTTTACAAAGCATGATACCTTTCTCCAGGTTCCGGTCCCTTCTGACAACATGACCAACTGCATGAGATGAAGCCTGGCCATTCTTGCTTGTATGGAGCATTCTGTCTGTACTTCTTCCAAGACAGATTTGTTCCTTCTTCTAGCAGTCCATGGTATTTTCAGTATTCTATGCCAATACCACAATTCAAAGGCACCAATTCTTCTTCAGTCTTCCTTATTCATTGTCCAGCTTTCACACGCATATGAGGCAATTGAAAATACAATGGTTTCAGTCAGGCACACCTTAGTCTTCAAAGAGACATCTTTGCTCTTTAACACTTTAAAGAGCTGTTTTGCAGCAGATGTGTCCAATGCAACACATCACCTGATTTCTCAACTGTTGCTTCCAGGGGCATTGACTGTGGATCCAGGTAAAATGAAAGCCCTGACAACTTCAATCTTTTCTACATTTTTCATGATGTTGTTTATTGGTCCAGTTGTAAGGATTTTTGTTTTCTTTATGTTGAGGTGTAATTCATACTGAAGCTGTAATTTTTAGTCTTTATCAATAAATGCTTCAAATCAACTTCACTTTCAGCAAACAATGTTGTGTCATCTGCCTACTGTCATTGTTGTTGTTGTTATGCGCCGTCAAGTTGGTCTTGACTCATAGCGACTCCTCCTTGGGTTTCCGAGGTGGTATCACTACAGTAGATTGCCCAACCTTCCTTCCAAGGAGTGGCTGGTGGGTTTGAACTGCCAGCCTTCTGGTTAGCAGTCAAGTGCCTTAGGCACTATCCTACCAGAGCTCCTCATCTGCATACTGGAGATTATTAATGAGCCTTCCTCTAATCCTGATGCCACGATCTCATTCATACAGTCCATCTTCTCCACCATACAGACCGAATAAGAACGGTGAAAGGACACAACTCTGACACACATCTTTTCCGATTTTAAACCACTCACTATCCCTGGTTTTGTTTGAACAAGCTTCCTCATCTATGTATAGGTTCCTCATGAATACAATTAAGTGTTCTGGAATTCCCATTCTTGGCAATGTTAACCATAATTTGTTATGGTCCACACAGTCAAATGCCTTTGCATAGTCAATAAAACACAGGTAAACAATAAAATACCTCAGTGATACAGAGTTAATATATGCCCACTGATAGCCACACACTGTAAATTCATCACATCTCACCTGGGTAGCTTACTCAAAATGAATATCCATTAATACATAAAAGATGTAATTTTTAAGAAACTAATTCCAAAGAGGAGTCAGGTACGACTCAATGGCACATAAGAACAACAATTCTGAAGAGGATAATTTATTCATAAGCAACTGAAATAAATGCTCCAGTAAAACTCTTAAAGGATGTGCATAATTATTTAAAAATAAAAAGCACATGAAAAAATAAAGTTCTCTGAAATTTCGTGCATTCAATTCTAAAACATTAAAAAGACTATTCCACTGGACACTATGCATGATAAATAATTTCCATCCTCATATAAGAATATTTCAATTAATAATGCTCCCTCCCAGCTTTTTAGATTTGGCCACTTCACTTTTTCTCCCACATTTCACTCTGATAGTTTTGCAGGAAACACCTATTTGCGAACATATGAGCAGCAGGAAAGAACAAAAGCTTTGCCACGTTTTCAAGGTCTGCAGTCATCCATGGAAATATGTTTTCACCAACTGCTAGTGAACATCCAAGTATGGCTTAAAAAATACATTACGGAGAAAGACGATCATGATTTTCCGTGCTGGGTTTGCACACTATTTTCCCATGCAAGAAAATATAATGCAAAATGTATTCAAATAAAAGCAAGAATGAGGGTCGACTTTAATACCTTAGGGAGAAATCCGATCAATCAGGCCCATAAGGAAAGATGTATGCATTAGGCACTCTCTAATTATGACTGCTTTGGTGGGCAGCGGCATTGGTGAAACAGATGTTGGAGACCTATTAAAGAAGGGTTTCAAACATCTGCTTACAATTTTAAGGCAATTGTAAATACGGGAGAGAAGGTCAATTGGGCCAATTAAGGCCTATGTGCAAATCTAACTCGGCAGGTTTCTTTTCAAGCTTATGTAGGCTTGATTTTTTATGCTTCTATTTTCTTCAACCACAAATTTATTTTTTAAGCACAGAAAATGGGTTTAGTAACAATTTTTGTCCATTTTGATTGTGATTTAAAAAAAAAGTAAGAAACAATAACCACACACCTTTTGCTTCACAATGACTCATTTTCCCTCCCTTTCCCCCTCTGCCCTCACAGTCCTTGCTCAGCCTGTCAAAGGGGTCCACTGTGACCACTAGTTACCAAGGTGGTGAGGAATGAAGAATAAATGCTGGACCCTCCTTTTTAAACCTGAATAAGCAATGGCAAGCATCACCTTCAGAAAATTCAGTACCATTAAATGCAAGTTGCCAACGCTTGTAGTTTTACTGAAATTTACTGGAAGCACTTGCTTTTTCTACCATAGGCATCTTCATTATCCTTAACTAGAAAACCACGAAATTTTCTAATTTGTGGCAAATTTTACCAGCCCTACAGTGGTAGTGCAGTGGTAAAATTCTTGCCTTCCATGAAAGAGACCCAGGTTCAATTCCCAGCCAACGTACCTCATGCAGCATCACCATCAGCCTATCAGTGAAGGCTTGTGTGTTACTATGATACTGAAGAGGCTTCAGTGGAGCTTCCACAGTAAGACAGACTAGGAAGAAAGGTCTGGAGATCTGTTTCCAAAAAACAGCCAATGAAAACACTGTGGATCACAACAGTCTGATCCACACCAATCGTGAGGACGGATGGCACAGACCTAGGCAATATTCGTACTCTTGTGCATGGGGCCACCGTTGGGGACTTAGCTGATGTCAGGTAACAAAAACTACAGACTCTAAAAGTTGATACACAGTTAAACCCTGATTCCAACCCATATCGACCCTACAGGACAGAGTAGAACTGCCCCACAGGATCTCCAAGGACATAAGCTTTATGGAAGCAGACTGTCACATCTTTATTCCACAGAGTGGCTGATGGGTTCAAACTCCTGACCTTTTGGTTAGTAGTTGAGCACTTAACAACCGTTCTTTTGTTTTTTTAGGAAGGGGGTTATTTATATTCATGTTTTGTGTTGTTATTCATGTAGTAGTGGTTGTTTTTGTTATTATTTGCTTCAGTTCTGGAAAAACAGAAGAGAGAGTAGATATGAACAGTATGAAGTAAGTTCTAAAAGAAGACCCTTAAACAAGTTTCTTGGTCTACGTACAGGTTCCTCATGAGCACAATTAAGTGTTCTGGAATTCCTATTCACAATGTTAACCATAATTTGTTATGGTCCATACAGTCAAATGTGGTAGCAGGGTGCAGTGTGATGGATCGCTTTTATATGGCCTTTCTTTCCAGAATCTTATAACTCCCACCAAATGATTGTCTGGGCCTATGCAAATGAGGTGCTTATGGCTGACCAAGAGGATTGGATAGCTTGCTAATAATGCAAATAAAGTGCATGGTACCTTTCTGGGAGTGGAATCATGCAAATAAGGTATATGGAACCTTAACAAGGGGATTGGTCCATTTTTGCCAATTGTTAGACTTAAAATGAGTCATCTTAGAAACAGAGCAGTAGGGGAAGAGAAGGACCTCATTACCACCAAGAAGACGCGGGAGCAGCGCACAGGAGCAGAGTGTGTCCTCTGGATCAGGGTCTCTGCACTGAGAATGGCCTAGATCAAGGAGACAGAGAGAAAACTGCAACACAGGAGATGGTACAAGACAGCGAGAAGTGGCTGCAGAGAAAACGGTGGCAGCAGAACCAGGAGACCAGCCTAAGATGGCCAGTGGGCATACCAGCCCATAAAGCAAAGCAGTTAGAGTGCATATGCCAACTGACAGAGCCAGGGAGCTGAGAGCCTTTGGGCAAAAAGCTTCTTGGCAGAGTGTGGTGCCCACAGACATTTACTGGTGGAGCTAAATTGCTTTGTCACACTTGCCTGAATAGGACAGAGTCCAGGCCTAGGAGCCAAGGGGCAGAGGGCCAGAGGGAGGCCTGCCTATGGGCATAGCTGAGACACTGTATCCTGAATTGTTCCTGTTACTTTCAAGTTGTATCCTGAATTGTACGCTGTTACTTCCCTAATAAACCCCATAATTGTGAGTGTGATCTATAAGCCACTGCTATGAATTACTGAACCCAGTAGAGAAGCAGAGAGTGTTGTGGGAGAGATGGCGGGTGTTAGGATTGATAAAAAGGTTGGAGAAAGGAGGTATGTTTGACCTCTACCTCACAGGAATCAGTCGTGAACTGCTGATGCTGATGCTGATGCTGATTCTCCTTGTGCAATTCTGCATAGTGGTCTGATGCTACTGCCACGTCATTTTCATACAGAGTGAGAAGAAACAGCACCGTTAAAAACAGAAAATCTGAATGAAAGTCAGTACACCACTGAGAAATTAAAGTTGAGAAACAACTTTTTTTTCCCCTTTTTAATTTTCAACCTTGAGGCCCAGCAAACTCAGGTCTGAGCAAGAATAAGGAGTCCTGCTTGTCTAAACAATCACTAAATCTGAAAGCAAACAGCTCAGCTCCAATGTGGTTCTTCAGCAACATTCCTGTCAATAAGCTCTGTCTTTGCTTGATTGGTCCGACAATGTCACTGAGAGCCATCAGCTCCTCTACCTTTCAGAATGCAAGGGGATTTTCAAAAGGCTATTCCAGAAACAGCTCCTGCAATTTCTGTAACCTTTTCAAAAACACAAACACCTAACTAACTCATTTGTCTTAGTGTTTTGGCTATTCAGCTTAAATGAATTTTTAACCTCTCCTTTTTGCAAATACTGATGTTTGGATGCCATCACTGCTCTAATACAAAACAATTTTACTTTCCTCTCTTGCAATCAAATTAACTATTGTTTTATCACTGAAAAGCTTCAGGTAGAAACCTTAGGACAGGCAAAATTAGCTGGGGTTCAGATTATACAAAGGCACTGGAGATTAGTTTTGTTTGTTTTTTTAAACATCAAAGAAAACATTTGGAGGGAGGGCATCATTTCCTTTTTAAAAATCGAGTATTTAGTACAAGCCCTACTACAAAAAGTGACCAGTACCTAGCAGTAGTGGAAGCAGCACATGGAATCAAGGTCAGGAGTGTTCCAGCACAGACTCATCCTGTGAATCATTTAAAAGGAATTTCATGGTGCCAACACCAACAGCACAGAAAGTGACAGCAAACCCTAACTGGAGGCATTTTTACTGTCTTACTACCAGCTCTCAAATTTGTTAGAACTGCCTAAGCTAAGTAACAGATATCCAGGGTACCTTCAACAAATAAAACTTCTCAAAAGTAAGTTTTAATTAAAATATTGTACACAGCAGATTGGAAAACCAAAATAACATTTCAATCAAAACTCCAAGGAGTTGGGATTTCACTGAGCTGGAAAACAACAACAACATAAATAGCTTTCTCTTCCTAATATTTCTTATTCTAAAAACATTAACTTTCTTTAGAAAAGCTCTTTCCTTCAGTGGGATTTATTGTTTTCTTCCTCTTCTTCAGAAGCAACACATATTCACAGGAAAAATTTTAGAAAATTCAGGAAACCATCAAGAAGGTATAAAAAGTCTCCTATAATTCTATCACCCAAAGAAAATCACTATTAATATTCTGGTAAACTTTTTTTCTCTTTTTCAACGCGTGCACAAACCTTTATAGTTATTTATTTTTTAAAAACAAAAATTGTGGCATACTGTAGGTACTGTTTTAAAACGTTTTTATGGTTTTTTTACCTATATACTATTTAGAAGTCTTAGTAGCATGAGGAGCTCTGGTGGTACAGTGGATAAGGCATTCGGCTGCTAACCAAAAGGTTAGCAGTTCAAACACACTGGCTGCTCAACAGGAGAAAGATGAGGAAGTCTCCTTCTGTAAAGATTTACAGCCTTGGCATTCATGGGGCAGTTCTACTCTGTCCTTAAGGTCACTAGGAAGTGGAATAGATTCAATGGCAGTGGGTTTGTTTTGTGGTTGGTAGTACAATGATTAAGCACTCAATTGCTAACTGAAAGGCTGGCAGTTAGAATCCATCCCAACTCTTTGGAGTTTTGACTGAAATATTATTTTGGTTTTCCACTCTGTTATGTACAATATTTTAATTAAAAATTACTTTTGACAAGTTTTATTTGTTGAAGGTACCCTGGATATCTGTTAACTTAGCTTTGCTGGCAGTTCTAACAAATTTGAGAGCTGGTAGTAGGACAGTAAATATGCCTCCTGGGAGACAGATGTGGCAAGCTGTTCCTGAGAGATGGCAAGCCTAGGAAACCCTTAGGGCCGTTTTCTCTGTCACCTGGAGTTGCCATGAGTTGAAATCGGAGTTGCCATGAGTTGAAATCAACTCAATGGCACCTAACAACAACAAAAGCATCTAATCACATGGATTTCAAATTTAATCCTCTGTTACTAGACATTGAGATTATTTGTTTTTCTCTATAATAATTAGTACACCAATAAATAAGCATTCAGACACATATACATCTTTGTGCCTACTTTGTTTTTGTGGGTTAAGCTCTAGCAAAGAGAATTGCTGGGTCAAAATATACATTCATTTTTAAGGCATCAGATTCCTAAGACATACTAGAAAGGGTGGGTTAATTTGGCCACCAATAGTATTTGTGAGAGCCCTTTTCCCCATACCTTTGCCAAAATAAAGGAGTTCTGGTGGCACAATGGTTAAAGTATTGGGCTGCTGACAAAAAGGCCTACAGTTTGAACCCACCAGCCATTCCATGGTAGAAAGATGAGACAGTTTGCTTCTGTAAAGATTTACAGCCTTGGAAACCCTATGGGGCAGTTCTACCCTGACTTACAGGGTCACTATGAGCTGCCATCAACTTGAGGACACTGGGTTTGGTTTGGTTTTGGTTTTCCCAAAATAATTTTTTAAACTTCATTAATTTTGCATGCAAAAATTATGTATATTTATCCATTTTGATTAAAAACGATAATTCAGATACTGTCACCTGGTTTCTTCCTTTGTGAATGGACTACTGACTTTCTTTGCCCACTTTCCAGTTGTAAAACTTTCTTTGTATACTGAAAATATTAACCCTTTGATTATTATTTATGTTCCAAATATTTTTTTCCATTGGCCACGTGACTATTTCATCATGTTGCTTAATACCCAGAATGTTGACAAGCCTAGCAACCTTTTTATCATTTTTCTTTGAATTTTTATGCTTAGAAAGGCCTTCTCTATCCTAAGAGCAAACAAATGATCTGTCTTAAATATTGAACCAATATAGGGAGGGCACTGACTTTCATTGCAATGACTGTGAGGGCAAAACAGAGTTAAAGAAAGAAAAAGAAATCCCTGAGGAGCAGAAAGAGGTGAGAAGGCTTCTAAAAATAACATTTGGCAGACATCAGCTAAATGCAAGTCTAATTTGCTTCTTAGTTAATGAAGGAGAAAATGGAGATGGGGAAGGAATAAAAGGGCCATTTTGAAATGGTAATAATAAAATCCCTATGAAGACAATAACAACATTCTTGTTATACATGGAAATCCAATCCTAAAATAATAAAGAATATATTGATATAACAGCACTGTGAATAAATTCCATTTAAACTATGTTATTTTAACAATGACCCAGAAAATGTTGAACTAAAGTAGTTTGGTGCATGCCCAGTTTGGAGGGATAAAACCCACTTAAAGAACCACAGGTTCTTGGGAACATACACGGAAAAGGCCCTTCTGCCTGCAATCAATTAATCCCTATTTGTGTGCCAACAGGCTAACGTGTGTGCTATTTATAAAGAGATTAAACACAAATATGTATGTACATATATGTAAATTGTACTTATTTGAAAAGGCAAAAAAAAAAAAAAAATCAAATTTACTTAGTTTGTTCAGTCATTAAGCATAATCACAATCCCATTAGTGTTCAAATGAAAGGCAGTTTTTTGCACCTCCTTCCTGTGGGTGGAGAATGGGCCCTGGGAGGGTTGGGGTGGGAGGACACCTGCTCTTCTAGACCTCTGGCTATAAGAGAGAAGGCTACCCAGTGTGGATTCACCCACCCAGTGTGGCAAAGATGTAGGGAACAGCTGAGATTTGGAATCAACTCAATGGCAACTAACATCACCACCACACCACAGGGTTTTACACTTGATTTTCTTCCTTACACTTTCTTCTCTTCATCCCCCATTCCACTCTCTAACATGGGTCAGGTGGGAGAGTTGAGGGGAAAGGATAAGGTGAGGAGAAAGCAGAAAGGTTGGTTGTTGACTCTCCTATGACTTTTAAGAAAATATATGGCAGCAGTTTCCTTCCTGCAGCTATCACTGTTGAAGGCTTACTCCCCCCCCCCCCCCCCATACATAAGATTTAAAAGTGAGTCAGACGTGGATTGGTCACTTTAACATTATTGTTAGTTGGTTGAGTCTGCAACTAACCACAACAACACTAATCCATACCCAACCTCCAATGAGGAATCTCCCATCCTGGGACAGTCAAATTTTACAGGCCAACCAAGGGAGCAGAAGAAGAGAGGAAGGTGACACTGCTTCCCTGCCCCCCTTGAGATATGGTAGCTCACCCCTACCTCAGTGGGGATGTGCCGGAATTGAGGTGGTGCAGTCCTTTGGGGTGAGGGGGTGGGCTGGGAATTATGCCCTCTAAGACTTGTTATATTTCCTCTCAGGTAAAACTTTATTGGCAATGAACTGTACATGTAGAAACAGTTGAATTGGTATATATTTTGCTGTATATATTCTCAACAATGACCAGAGCTTTGAACTTGTTCATTCTGGTTCAACTCCCTGCTGAGAATTTGCATTTCCACCCAAATCAGTGCACACGGTTAATGTATTTGGCTGCTAAAACAAAAGCTGATAGTTCAATTCCACCCACAGGCACCTCAGAAGAAAGACCTAGCAATCTACTTCTGAAAAATCAGCCACTGAAAACTCTACGAAGCATAATTCTGCTCTGACACACAGGGGGTTGCAATGAGTCAAAGCTGACTCTACCACAACTAGTTTTCTTTTGGTAGAGTAGTGCACAGAGAGTGAAGACAACTTGTTTTTAACAATCTTGACGCTTCCATGACCTAGTTGCTGCTAAAGAATGTTTCATTCTCAAGAGAAAGTCTAAAGAGAAATACTTAATATTTATTTCATCTAGGAGACAAACTCCACGCCTCACTTATCCTTCTTAGAAATGGGATGAAGAAGTGAGTTGTCACTAAGCATACATTTTAGAATGTTTATTTGAATTGAAAAATGAAGGTGGACTTTCTAACAGAAAACTAGATTTGGTTAATTGGTTTCCAAGGAGGACTTGTTTTGACAATTGGGTTGTATGGCAAGTTATTTGATAGGATGATTTCCAAAACTCGTTGTCGTTGTTAGATGCCATCAAGTCGGCTGCGACTCATAGTGACGTATAATGGAATCAAACATTGCCCAGGCCTGCGCCAGCCTCACAATCCAAGCTATACCTGAGCCCACTGTTGCAACCACTGTGTCAATCCATCCACTCCAAATTGGAAGAGCTAAATCTGTAGCTTTACGGGGTTTATGAAAATATATCTAAATTTGGGATAAAATAAAAGCATTTTATTTTAAAAGGACATTGTAGTAATGACAATGTATTTGAACTGTTTCAATTTTTTCACCTATGTTTTAAATGTGCCAGATGAAACTACATGTCTCCAAATAAAACTTTATTAGGCATAATTACAGCAATGTGATATATCGTAAAGTCACTGGGGCATCTATCATTCAGATACTGGTAAAGCAAACAACTCTGATGACTAGTAACAAATCCTTTCAGAAGCAATGTGCTTTCTGATTCTTTGTTTCAACACAACTGAAAGAGGACCTAATTGAACTATTAACTGAGAGACCAGTAAAAATAATGATTGATGAGATATCAATGTAATTTTGGGCATAAAATTTGAAAACATCTCAAAAAACTGAGAGAGGCCATAAAAAACAACTTCCATTACCATCTACTTTTTTATGTGAACAAAGTTTCTCACTGCTTACATGCAGAAAAAAGAAAAGAACCAGTACTGGACTGTTGCATTCTACCAGTAAGTCATGTTTACTCACAAACAAATGAAGTAATTAAACAATATGGCTCATCCACCATGAAGAGGTTTATTTCCAATAAAAGTTTGTTGTTGTTGTTGTAATGTGCTGTTGAGTCGGACCTGACTCATAGCAACCCTCCTGGGGCTTCCGAGGCAGTATCACTACAGAAGGAAAAGTTTAGTAATGTTTAATAATCATTTTAGGAGCCTAGGTGGCACAAGCAGCTTGCAACAGGCTGCTAACCTAACAGCTGGCAGTTTAAACTCACCCATTGGCTCCTCAAAAGAAAGGTTTGGTGAACTGCTTTCATGAAGATTACAGCCAAGAAAACCCTATGGAGCAGGTCTACTCTGTGACACATGGGGTCACCAAGAGTCAGGAGCTGACTTGATGGCAGCAAACAACAACAATAATCATTTAGCAAAATGTATAATGCATTTGTCTTTGATGCAATGTATACTAATAGTAATTACAAGAAAACAAAAATGTATACTAATGATAAGAACTTAATCCAGAAATTTTTTTTAATCCTTAGAGCCTAATGTTCAGAGAAAAGTAACATGTATTTTTGTTTCAAAGAAGTTTACTAGGGTGATTAATAAAAGACTTTCAAGTATAAAAATGTATATATTTTTTAAAACTTGCCATCAAATCAATTCTGACTCATGGCAACACCATGTATTGTGAGAGTACAACTGTGCTCTATAGGACTTTCAATGGCTGATTTTTTAAAGCTGCCATGCCTTTTTTCCAAGATGCCTCTAGGTGGACCTGAGCAATGAACTTTACAGTTAGCAGCCAAGTGCATTAACCATTTGCATCAACAAGGGACTAAAAAAAAAAAAAAATTAGTGTTTTGGTTCTCTAGTGCTGCACTAACAGAAAATACCACAAACGTATGGCTTGCCCCAACAGGAGTTTAGGAGGCTAGAAGCCCAAGTGCCAGATCTAGGGGCTGGGTGAAAGCCCCTCGACCTTGGGCTTCAGCTCTTCCTCTTGCTTTCAGCCCACTGAAGCTGGAGGTTTCTCTTAACTCAGGTAGCTGCTGGTTACTGAGTATGACAAACCCAAGGTCAACAAATAAAATGGCATAGTCCCAAGATGACCAAACACCATGGCAGGCCACTAGTTCATATCCAGAGACAGTCCCAAAATCAGCAGGAAACATGCCAGGCTGCTAAATGAAGACTTGGCTACATGCAGGGTCCAAGCATGCCAAAAAACTGCAGAGACTTTTCTCAATACTTCTACTTATATACCTAAGGCAGCTACTCAGCTGCTCCAGTATACGCCACCATGGAGTTGATTAACAAGCTCATTATGAGGAATAACTACATCTAGCTGCCTAACCAATAAAAACCAGGCCTAGCCAAGTTGACGCATATGTTTAACTACCACAATTAGTATAAAATTCTATGGTAGAAGTGGAATGTAAATATGTGTTCAAGGAGATAAAACAACAACGCAAAATTCTGACTGTTAAAGAAGAGCTTCATATAATTTTTAATGGATGATGATAGGTATCAAATAGGTGCGGCATTTAGATCCAGTAGATGAATTTTAGAAAGAGATGTTACTCTTTTTGAATGTCAGTATTTACAACATGTTTGAAAATTATATCCTTTGCATTTGACTTCTGAGGAAAACTGTTAGATGTTAACTTAAACAGGTTTAAAAACACTGCCCTAACAGCACTTTCTACTACTCGTCTGTTTGTCATACTGTGGTGGCTTATGTGTTGCTGTGAGGTTGGAGGCTATGCCGCCAGTATTTCAAATACCAGCAGGATCACCCACAGTGGACATGTTTTCAACAGAGCTTCCAGACTAAGACAGACTTGGAAGAAGGAAGGGGCCATCCACTTCCCAAACAACTGGCAGTGAAAATGTTATGAACAGCAGTACAACACTGTTTGATATATAACTGGAAAAATTTATGAATATCCCTGAAACACTGTCTGATACAGTGCTGAGGGATGAGCACCCCAGATTGGAAGGGACTCAAAATATGACTGGGGAACAGCTGCCTTCTCAAAGTAGGGTCGGCCTTAATGACATAGATGTAGTAAAGCTTTTTGGACCTCCATTTGCTAATGGGGCACAACTCAAAAAGGGAAGAAACAGCTGCAAATATCCATTAATAACTGGAAAATGGAATGTATGAAGTATGAATCTAGGAAAATTAGAAGTTATCGAAAATGGAATGGAACACGTAAAGAACAATATCCTAGGTGTTAGTGTGCTGAAGTGGACTGTTTTTGGCCATTGTGAATCAGACAACCATACCATCTACTATGCCAAGAACAACAAAGTGAAGAGAAATGGTGCTGCATTCATTGTCACAAACAATGTTTCAAGATGTATCCTGTAGTACGATGCTGTCAGTAATAGGACAATATCCATATGCCTATAAGGAAGACCAGTTAATACTGTTGTT
>NW_006921724.1:633880-642877 GCF_000298275.1 Orycteropus afer afer
TCTATTTCAAGGATGGGGCCCAAGGTAGGTGGGCCTAGGGCTTGGGGGCTGCTTTTCACTTGGGGGCAGCTCTGTCTCAAGGCCAGGGCACAAAGTAGGTGGGTGCAGGGCTCAGGGACTGCTTTTTGCTTGGGGGCAGCTCTATTTCAAGGCCAGGGCCCAAGGTAGGCAGGTGGGGGCTGCTTTTCACTTGGGGGTGTCTCCATTTTAAGGCCGAGGCCCAAGGTAGGCAAGCGTGGGGCTTGGGGGCTGCTTTTCACTTGGGGGTGGCTGTATTTTAAGGCTGGGGCTCTATTTTAAGGTAGGTGGGTGCAGAGGGGTTAGGAACAACTGAGGGGGACAAACTTGTCTTACATGTTCCAGTTAATACTACTATTATTCAAATTTATGCACCAACCACAAAAGCCAAGATGAGGAAATTGAAGATTTTTACCAACTTCTGCAGACTGAAAGTGACCAAACAATCAAGATGTGTTGATTATCACTGGTGACTGGAATGCAAAAGTCAGACACAAAGAAGAATCATCAGCAGTTGGAAAGTATGGCCTTAGTGACAGAGATGACACTGGAGCTCACATGACAGATTTTGCAAGACCAATGGCTTCACTGCAAATACCTTTTTTCAAAAACATAAACAGCAATTACACACATAGACTTTGCCAGATGGAATACACAGGAATCAGATCAACTATATCTGTGGAAAGAGGCAATATCTTCAGCCAAAACAAGGCCAGGAGGTGACTGTGGAACAGTCAAGTTGAAGCAGAAGACAATTAAAAGATATGGCATTGATTATATGCCACCTGAATTTAGAAACGATCTAAAGAACAAATTTTCTGTATTGAACACCAATGACTGAAAACCAGACTGTGGAATGACATCAAGAACATAATCCATGAAGAAAGCAAAAGGTCATTAAAAAGACAGGAATGGAAGAAAAGACCAAAATGGATGTCAGAAGAGACTCTGAAACTTGCTCTTAAATGGAGAATAGCTAAAGCAAATGGAAGAAATGACAAGATAAAAGAGCTGAACAGAAGTTTCAAAGGGCAGCTCAAGCAGACAAAGTCAGTTCTTATAATGAAATGTGCAAAGACCTGGAGTTAGAAAACCAAAAGGGAAGAACACGTTCTCGGCATTTCTCAAGCTGAAAGAGCTAAAGAAAAAAAATTCAAGCCTCAAGTTACAATATTCAAAGATTCTAGGGCAAAATATTGAATGATGCAGGAAACATCAAAAGAAAATGGAAGGAATACACACAGTCACTGTACCAAAAAGAACTGGTCAATGTTCATCCATTTCAGGAGGTGGCATATGATCAAGAACCAATGGAATTGAAGAAAGAAGTCAAAACTGCACTGAAGGAATTGGCGAAAAACAAGGCTCCAGGAATTGACAGAATACCCATTTAGATATTTCAACAAATGGATGCCATGCTGGAGGCACTTAACTTATCTATGCCAAGAAATTTGGAAGACAACTCCCTGGCCAACTGATTGGAAGAGATCCATATTTGTGCCATTCCGAAGAACGGTGATCCAACAGAACACAGAAATTATCAAACAATATCATTAATATCATACACAAGTAAAATTTTGCTGAAGATAATTCAAAAATGGTTGCAGCAGTATATTGACAGAGAACTTCCAGAAATACAAACTGGATTCAGAAGAAGAAGTAGAACAAAGGGTATCATTGCTGATGTCACATGGATCTTGGTTGAAAGCAAAGAATACCAGAAAGACATCTTATGTTTTAAAAACTATGCAAAAGCATTTGACTGTGTGGATCATAAGTTATGGATAACATTGAGAAGAATGGGAATTCCAGAATAGTTAACTGAACTCATGAGGAACTTGTACATAGACTAGGAGGCTGTCGTTTGAACCAAACAAAGGGATTATGCATGGTTTAAACAGGGTAGAAGTATGCCTCAAGGTTCTATCCTTTCACCATACTTATTGCCTAAGGCATTTGACTGCTAACCAGGAGGCTGGTGAGCAGCCCAAGGCAGGGGGTTGAGGGATGCTTAAGCAGTAAGAGAGCATACTGATGAAGTGAAAGTGAATGCTACCAGATTAATCCCAGAGCAGAGGTCATCAATGGGCAAAGGACTCATCCCCAGGAGATTTCAGAATTCTTTTTTTTTTCCTGTCACACTGAGTAGAACTCAGAGGGTCAAGTTGTCTTACAATGAGCAAGGTCAGTTCCTGGACATGCACATAGATGAAAATCCAATTTATAATGATCAGGAATGAAAAAATGATTTATTTTTAAATAAAATGATTTATTTTTACATCTAAACAAAAATACTTTCTATATGGTTTTATTGTTGTTGTTCTTGTTATTATGTGCCATTGAGTCGGACCCAACTCATACGACCCTTCCTTGGGTTTCCGAGGCAGTATCACTACGGAAGTAGACTGCCCAACTTCTAATGACGTTACTACCATATAAATTGAGGGAAGATGATAAAGTCCAAACCAAATCCAAAGAGTAGTTTCCCATTTTGTAAAATCAAGTCATCATCAGCGACAGCATTCTTGGTACATGAGTTGCTCAGTGCAACATGCCCTTATTATTCTCAGTGACTGATGGGCAGTCTTCATGCTCACAATGACTTTACATACAGGTATGGCATCTAACAGCTTCAGAATGTCTTGTACAGTTGGCTGTAA
Organism: Orycteropus afer afer; assembly: GCF_000298275.1. NCBI lineage: Eukaryota > Metazoa > Chordata > Mammalia > Tubulidentata > Orycteropodidae > Orycteropus > Orycteropus afer. The sequence continues at coordinate 636,559 of NW_006921724.1, forward strand.
GTACAGATTAAGTTGCATAGTATTTTATTTTAAATAATTTTTTTTAATTTCTCCATTTTATTACATTTAGGATATACCATTTCCTAAAAATTGTATGTAGATTGTTTTTATAACCTATTAATTTAATTTCAAGAAGTTAAAGATGGCAATGCAAACAATTTGTTATAGCAGAGGCATGGACATGCTACAATATGGATAGACTTTGAAAACATTTTGTTAAGTGAATGAAAACTAAAAAAACCAAACTCACTGTTGTTGAGTTGGATCTGATTCATAGTGACCCCCTTGTGTTTCTGAGGCGATAGCATTACAGAAGTAGACTGCCCAACCTTCCTTCGAGGGAGTAGCTGGTGGGTTTGAACCATCAGCCTTCTGGTTAGCAGTCAAATGCTAACTATGAATGAAGCCAGTCTCAAAAGACTTCATTTTATATGAATCCATTTTGAGCTATCTACTTCCGAAGAGATGCTGCCTCGGAAACCCACAGAGGGGTTGTTATGAGTTGGAAATGACTTGACAGCAATGAGTTTTTTTTTTTTGTTTGTTTGTTTGTTTTGTGTTTTATTGACTATGCAATAGCATTCGACTGTGCAGATCATAACAAATTATGGACAACATTGCAAAGAATGGGGAATTCCACATTTAATTGTGCTCATGAAGAATCTATACATAGCTAAGAGGCACTTGTTTGAATAGAACAAGGAAATACTGCATGGCTGAAAATTAGGAAAGATGTGTGTCAGGGTTGTATACTTTCACCATATTTTTGCAATCTGTATGCTGAGCAAATAATCTAAGAGGCTGGACAATATGAGGAAGAATGTGGCATTAATGTTGGAAGACTCTATAAAACCTGTGATACTCAGATGACACAACTTTGCTTGCTGAAAGTGGAGATGACTTGAAGCACTTACTGATGAAGGTCAAAGACGACAACCTTCACTATGGATTACATCTCAACATAAAGAAAACAAAAATCATCACAACTGGACCAATAAGCAACATAATGAGAAATGGAGAAAAGATTGAGGTTGTCAGGATTTCATTTTACTTGGATTCACAATCAACACACATGGAAGCAGCAGTCAAAAAATGAGACATCACATTGCACTAGGCAAATCTGCTGCAAAAGACCTGTTTAAAGCATTGAAGAGCAAAGATGTCACTTTGAAGAATAAGGTGCACCTAACCCAAGCTACGGTATTTTCAATTGCCTCATGTGCATGTGAAAGCTGAGCAATGAATATAGAAGACTGGAGAAGAAATGATGCCTTTGAATTACGGTGTTGGCAAAGAATATAGAATATACCATGGACTGCCAGAAAAACAAACAAATCCATCTTGGAAGAAATACAGCCAGAACACTCCTTACAAGTGAGGATGGAGAGACTTTGTCTCTCATACTTAGATCAAGTTATCAGAAGGGACCAATCCCTGGAGAAGGACATCATGCTTGGTAAGGTGAAGGAGGGTCAGAGAAAAAGAGAAGACCCTCAATGAAATGGATTGACACAGTAGCTGCAACAATGGGGTCAAAGATAGCAACAATTGTGAGGATGGCATAGAACCAGGCAGTGTTTCTTTTTGCTGTACACTGGGTTGCTATCAGTCAGAACCAATTTGGCTGCACCTAACAACAACATTTATATGAACTCTGAATAAAGGAGCTCTGGTGGTGTAATGATTAAAGCCTTTGGCTGCTAACCAAAAGGTCAGTGGTTCAAACTTACCAGATGCTCATAGAAGAATGATGAAGCAGTCTGCTTCCGTAAAGATTTACAACCTTGGAAACCCTATTGGGCAGTTCTACTCTGTCTTAAAGGCTCACTGAGTCAGCAGCAACTCTTGATGACAGTGAGTGGGTCCTGAATAAGCAAGTCTATAGGGAAAGAAAGTAGATAGCAGTTGACTAGGGCTGTAGGGCTGGTGGGAGTGTGAGGAGTTGCTGCTAATAGGTACGAGGCTTCTTTTTGGAGTGGTGAAAATGTTCTAAATTTGATTGTAGTGATGGCACACAACTGTGAATGTACAAAAAACCATTAAGCATACACTTTCAGTGGCTGAATTGTATGGTATGTGATTTATATTTCAATAAAGTTGGTTAAAAAAAAAAAAAAGGAAGTAGGGGTCTACTTTGGTTGAAAATCACTATTCTCGAGTTATCACTGGACTCAAACATACTAATGATCTTGAAGATGGCCCAGACCCAGGCAACGTTTCATTCTGCTATAACAAGACCAGGCAGTGTTTCGTTTTGCTGTGCATACGGTCGCTATGAGTTGGAGATTACTCGACAGCACCTAACAATATCAACAGAGTCAGTGGCATCTGGACAGCAATTAACAACAGCAACAGAGTTATCAAGTGGAAAAAACTCATCAGGGAAAAGGCAGGCCCAGAACAACTTGGTGGGGTTCCTGCAGTGTTAAAACAGTGCCTTGAAGTGACAGAACCCTTCTGGCATTTAGGTTGTGAAAGGGCTTCATTTTAAAGGACATACAAATGGTAATAAATTCAGTTGAGACTTTCTAAATTAGAATCTGTCTCAGATTACAAGTAAATACCATAGCTTCTATGGATCAGAAAGACATAAATAACACATACCACACCAATAGTAGTCCTTTGAAACCCTCCAGACCTAATTAACACACTGAAAAAGCATTAAAATGTAACTCGTTCTAGGAAGTATATTATCAGGCAATGCAATACAGTCCCCACAGCAACAACAAGAATAATAGAAGGGGGGAGGAAAAAAAGCCCACGAATGCCCAAATAACACCCACCACCAATAATCACCTAGTTAAGAGAAAACCACATCTAGGGATCATGTTCTCTCACCTCTAGTTATGAGGTTGGTAGGAGCCAGTGCATGAAATGGCTAATGTATTTTGACATCAGAAAACCTGCGCAAAGGAACTGAGATTTACTAGTAGGTAAAACCACACACACACACACACAAACACACACACACACACACACACGTAAATTTTCCTGGTCGTTTCAAACTTTGATTACCTTAACTAATTAATTTATTCACACAGGTGGTTCTCATCTGCACGGTGCTGCCATTAACTGAAACTTACACCTATGAGAACCTGTCCTTGCAAACCTGCAAAGTAAGGGCTGTGCGTACTGAAAAGTGACTAAAGGCTGCTTTTAATAAATTGTGGTAAAATATATATAATTAAATACTGGCCATTTTAACCATTTTTAAGTGTACAATTCAGTGACATTAATTACGCTCACCATGTTGTGCAACCATTACCACTATCCATCTCCAAATATTTTTCATCACCCCTAAGCAATAACTTCTTATTCCCTCCTCCCCCCGCCTCAGCCCCTACAATCAGCTACTATTGAGGGGACTCCATGTGTGCCAGAGTAGAACGGTGTTCCACAGGGTCTCCAATGGCTGATTTTTTTGGAGGTAGATCACCAGGCCTTTCTTCTACGGTGCCTCTGGATAGACTCAAACCTACCTTTCAGTTAGCAGCTGAGCTCATTAAACATTTGTAACCAGGCACTCCAGCCCCTGATAACCACTAACAAACTTTGGTCTCTGCCCATTTTTCTATTCTTGACACTTCATATAAGTGGGATCATACAATAACTATCATGAAGTAACCACAACTAGGGCCACTGACACACCAGCATGGGACTGGAAGCTCTGAGAAGCCAGGAGGTTTAGGGATCCCACAATAAGTGGGATGCTCTGTGTCTGACTTATTTCACTCAGTGTAATGTTTTCAAGGTTCATCCATGTCACAGCATGTATTAGGACTCTATTTCTCTTTAGGACTGAATTACTAAATGATGTTTTCAAAACTCTTTGCTAATAAGGGAATTTGTTGAAAAGTTCGTTCTCAAGATTGCTTATCTTTGTTCATCACTGCCATCTCACACCTGAGGTACACAAGGTATTCTAGGGCGACTTCAGTTGCTTCACTGATACTCCCAAACCAAATGAACAAACTCTTGGAGACCCTTTCTTCTTTCCTTTCTTTCTGTTCAACCCTGTCCTAAAAATGTAGATGGGAAGGCGGGAAGCATGAGAGGGGTGGGAAAAACACAGAGGACCTTTGTCTCCTGACTATCCTCTTGTCACTAGTCTGTAACCAAGAAGTTCATCGATCATTCATGCTCTCTTTGCTCCTTTTTTTTTTAATTTTTGGACAGATTGAGGGATCCTAGTAAAGTTACCAATGATACTGGCTAGTCTAGGCTTTTTCCAGTTGCAATGAAGTCAATTTCAACTCAGGATGACCCCATGTGTGTCAGACTAGAACTGTATTCCATCGGGTTTTCAATGGCTGATTGGTTTTGGAAGTAGATCACCAGAACTTTTTTCCAAAGCACCTCTGGGTGGACTTGAACCTCCAACCTTTAGTTAGAAGCCAAGCACATTAACTGTTTGGAGCACCAAGGGACTCTTCAGTCTAGACTAGGTCTTGATAAATATATTCCAATATCCTGGCACTAACCCTCCTTAGCTTGCCTACCCTTAACCTACAGGGCTCTCCCTGGGGAGCTCTGGCTTCTCAGAGCTTCCACCCCATGCTGGCATTTCAGTGGCCTGAGTTCTGGTTACTTCATGATAGTTTCCCCAAGTCAAAGCAGAGTGACCCTGTTTTTTCTATAAGGGCCCCATTCTAAGATAGCTTCCATTTAATTTTGGGCCCTGACTTTTTAAAAAATTTATTATCATAGTTTAAATATTTCATTGAGCATTTAAAGTCATTAAAAGTCTCTGTAAAAATCCTATCACCATTAAACTTAAGAAATCTTATTTCATCAAGAGCATGACGAAATATTCACTATTTTCTTCTCCTGTTGCATGTTTTTATATTGAGTTCTTTCATCCATCTGGAATTCATTTTGATATTTCTCCAAAAGACAGGTAATTCCAAAAGCAGCTAGTGGCTAATCATTATTTAAAATATAAAGCTAGGACTCTAGCCCTAACCACCAAACCTTATTTCTAAAAGGTACCATAATTGGCAAAATTGAGAACAGGAAGATCAATCTCTCATAGGAAACAGAGTGAGCAGAGACAATCAAATAGTATTAAATGTGTTTTGAAAATGCATGCACTCATTCAACAAATATTTACTGAGCTCCTGCCTTTTCCAGGCTCTGGGATACAGCAGTTTGCAAAGTCCCAATCTGTGAAGTTTAAATTCGAGAGGGGGAAATAGACCACAAATGACACAGTATGTGGAGGGCTGAGGAGGCCACGCTGAAAGCAGACGGAGGTGCCCAGGGTGATGGTTAGGAGCCCATCTTGCCACAGGAACACCTGAGCAGAGACAAGGAGTTGGGAGCAGGCTGTGTAGACAATTGGGGCCAAGAGCCTTCCAGGTCAAGGGACTAGCACACACAGGGTACACCAAAAGTCTGAACAATCCCTGCTTGCAGAATGAACCTGCTCTTGCATCATTCTCCTCACTTGCTTGGGACACTTGCAGCAGGCTGTGATCAGCTGGGGCAGGTCTGTGAGCTATAGACTGCAGCTCTTCCAAAGTCCCAAACCAAACCCGTTGGTGTCAAGTCCATCCCCACTCATGGTGACCGCATGTATTACAGAGTAGAACTGTGTTCCATAAGGTTTCCTTGACTGTAATCCTCATGGAAGCAGATCGCCACGACTTTCTTCTGTGGCACCACTGAGTGGGTTCAAATCATCAACCTTTAGGTTAGTAACCAAGAGCTAATCATTTGTGCTACCCAGGGACCTTCCAAAGCCACAAACCATCCATTATTTAGCTTGACATTAATTGTCCTGTGCTCACATTCTCCTTTATCCAGCTTGACTTTCCTGTATCTCAGCAATGTGTCCCTAAACTCCCTGACTTCACGAACAGTTTCTGAGCTGAAAGATCCACAGTTCTGGGTCTTGCTAGGCATACACAGCTCACCCTCTGCTTATTCCCCAGATGCATCTACATGGTCCACACAATGGGGATGAGGCATGGCAACAATGGCAGTCTTGTTCTTTGGCTTAAGTGGACTGAATTTTGCAGAAGCAGAAAGATCAAATAGTTTAATTTTTTAATCTCAAAACTATCTCATAAATCTTACCAGGGACACAGAAGACCTCTACAAAGAAAACTATAAAAAACTACTTCAAGTAACCATAAGAGATCTACATAAATGGAAGAACATCCCATGTTCATGGACAGGAAGATTGAACATTGTGAAAATGTCAGTTCTACCCAAAGCAATCTATAAATTCAATGCAATCCTAATCCAGATCCCATCAACATTCTTTAGGGATATGAAACACCAATCACTAACTTTATATGGAAAGGAAAGAGACCTC
>NW_006921724.1:645615-652290 GCF_000298275.1 Orycteropus afer afer
TTAAAAAAAAAAAAAAAAACTATCTCAAACCTGTAGCTGGAGGGATACATGACATGGTGCAGTCATTTCCTTGTGTAATTATCTAACAACTTCCATATTCTACCAAATGCCTTGAATATAGGTTATCTAGTATTTGAAGAGCATCTAGCAAATTCAAGATTATCCCTCAGCCTTCTGAATACAGTTTAAACTGAAATTGTAAGGATTTTGAACAATGAATGAACCACTCAATCCCAGACATGTTTGTGCATAAGGTTCCAGCAGCAACGTTATTCTCATGCTGGTGTTCAGGTACAGGGAAGTGGGGAAGAAGACTTTCTAGCAATTTTCCATGGAGACTAACGACAGTTTGAGAATACAGTTGTGTTTGACTCCAATCCTAAAACTATTCCTTGCATGTCACGCATATACTCAGCCAATATTCACTGACCGCCACCTATATGGCAGTATTATTGTTGCTATGTGCCATCAAGTCAATTCTAACACATAGTGACCCTGTATGACAGAGCAGAACTGCCCCATAGGGTTTCACAGGCTATAATCTTTACAAGAGCAGATCACCAGGTCTATTCTCCTGAGGAGTGGCTTGTGGGTTTGAATTGCCAACTTTTTTGTTAGCAGCTGAGCACTTAATCATTGAGCCACCAGGGCTCCAAATCAGCAGGGCAAAAATGCTTGGGCATCCTTGTACGTGTGTTCACATACATCCATAAAGTACACAGTGGGGAACTAAAGAACTGTTATTGAGCACCTACTCTATCCCAAACCAATCCAATATATTGTCATCAAGTCAATTCTGATTCATAGTAACCCCCATTGGGTTTCCAAGGCTGTAAATCTTTAAGTAAGTAGATTGCCTCACCTTTCTCTCATGGAGCAGCTGGGAGTGGGTCTGAACCACTGACGTTCTGGTTAGCACCCAAATGCATTCCCCACTATACCACCAGTGCCTGGGTGGTGATAATGGTCAGTGTGCTTGGCTATTAACTGAAAAAGCTAGAGGTTTGAGTCACTCACAGGTGTCTCAAAAGTAAGGCCTGGCAAGCTACTTCCAAAAAATCAGCCACTGAATAATTATGAAGCACAGCTCTACCCCTGATGCACATGGGGTCACCATGAGTCAGAGATGACTTCACAGCAACTGGTACTGATGCTCTGTCCCTGGTGCTATTAAATGTAGGATTTTATTTCATCCTTATTCTCTCTGACTAGGCATTATTTTCCCTGTTTTTTTTCAGATGAGGAAATGAAGAAGAGAGAGGTCAAATAACCTAGCCAAGGTCACCTAGCTAGTAAGGGATAGGATAGGACTCAAGCCAGGTTGGTGAGGTTCTGAAGCCACACCCCTCAGGGAAGCCACACCCTCCCTGGAAACCATGCCCCTTCCCTCAACTGTCCACCTAAGCAAAAGTTTGAATTAATGAAGTGGGGGAGGACCCATCAGATGGATGTGCAGGAAGAGCTGCTACTCATTGTTAAAAAGATCCAAGTCACAACAACAACACACTTTAATTTTACACTATTTTTAATTGAAATAAATACACTATAATGTCCATGTTACTAATTTTTGCATAAAGTCAAACTACACCAAGTTCCAACTTTAGCTTTATTTAGAAAGAAAATGAGGCTGAAGAAACAAGCGCTAAGGGGGAAATTATTCCGCCTAGAAATTTACCTATGCTAGGACTGTTGCATTTTCTAAACCCTGCCTAGTTTAGACATGGCACATCTGGTGTGATAGATGCTGTGTATGGGTGGAAACAAGTTGGAGTAATAAATGTTTCCCAGTGTTAAAATAAACACCTCGGCAGTTCAGATTCTGGCCAGGCAATTTCCCCACAGTAGGAGGCACTTATCTACTTTAACACTTTGCTACTTAGAAATTATCACTCAATCAATTACCGTCCACCTGGGTTTATTTTTACAGAGAGCTTCAATAAAATGAGTGTGAAAATAAGTTAAACACATTCTATTCATTTTCTCAATTTTTCACCTCTCCCAATGGTGGATATGTTGACAGAAAAATTACTTCATTTTATTTCAACAGACATTTATGGAATGCTGACCAGGTTCTGTGCTAGAGGCTTGGAGACAGGATATGACCAAGGAGAATGAAATGTCCTGTCATTATAAAACCTACCTTGTAACATGTAGAGCACATACCTACCTTGTAACACAGGCTGTGTATTCACAGCCCAAATGAAAGCAACTATGAGGAAATCCTGGACCAGGCAATCTCTTCTCCCTTCCCTTCGTCCCTCATCCAAAACGCTCTTTCACTTTGCCAAGATAATTTACTTCAGAGTGATTACTCTTTGTGGTCTATCAAGAGATGCTCAGCTGGCTCCAGATAATGAAATACTCTCTTATGAAGAGACTTAATTAAATTTTGTTTTCAACCCTTTCAAGACAGAATTATTTTCTACTTTGAATTTTTTGTTGAAATCATGTGTTTTCAATAATAGAAGAGATTTTTAAGTGAAATGAAAAAAATATTTTAAGGTAATGTAGATTTTGATACAATTAGTGGGACGAGAAGAACTAGATGGTGCCCCAGCTACCTCTATCAACCACCCAGAAAGGGATCAAAATAGGAGGTCCTGGACAGAGTGGCAGAAAAATGTGGAACAAAACTCAAAATCATAAAAAGAGATCAGACTTACTGGTCTGATAGATTGGTGAAACCCCTGAGACTAGTCACCCTTTTGGCCAGGAACTGTCCTGTGGCTTCCAGCCAAACAACAGATAGGTATATAAGGTGAACAAATATTTATACCAGGTAGGTACACTCCATATAACAATCAACCACGGGAGATCAGAAGAGCAGCATTTGCACAGGGGGATAGCTCAGAGGGCAGGAATGCATAGGAAAGGACACGGAAAAGTAAGCACAGGGAGGAAGTGGGAATATAGCTGTTACATTAAGAGACTGCAATCAATGTCATGAAACAAAAAGTGTATTAACTGTTGTATGGAAAATAAATTTGCTCTGTAAACTTTCACCCAAATCAAACAGACACAAAAATTCACCCTTTTAAAGTGAATGGTTTCAGGGGTTTTCATGTATTCACAAAGTTGTGCAGCCATCACCATGATCTAATTCCAGAACATTTTCATCACCCCAAAAACAATCTCCATACCTCTAGCAGTGATTCTCCATTTCCCCTTCCCCCAGTCCCTGCCAACCACTAATCTACTTTACATCTCTATGCCTTTGGCAGCCCTATGTGTGCAAAGTAGAACTATGCTCCACAAGGTTTCCAAGGAACTTTGGGAGGCAGATTACCAGGGCTGCCTTCCAAGGCTCCTCTGAGGGGATTCAAACCTCCAACCTTTTGGCTAGTAAAATGTTTATAGATTTGTCTATTCTGGATATTTCATAGAAATGTAGTTATACAATATATGAACTTTTGTGTCTGGCTTCTTTTACTAAACAGAATGTTTTCAAAGTTCATCCATGTTAGAGCATATATCAGTACTTCATGCTTAAGGCTGAATAATATTCCATTGTATAGATATAGCACATTTTACTTATCCATTCTTCAGTTGATAGACATTTGGGTTTTTCCCCACTTTGGGGCTTTATAAATAATGCTGTCATGAACATATGGCACAAGTTTTTGTAAGAACATATGCTATCCTAGGAGTGGAATTGCTGGGTCATTTGGTAACCCTATGGTTAACCTTTTGAGGAACTACTAGACTGTTTTCCCAAAGTGTCTGTACCATTTTACATTCCCACTAGCAATGGATATGGGTTCCTATTTCTCCACATCCTCAACAACTTTTGTCATATTCCATCTTTTTTATTTTAGCCATTCTAGTGGGGGTGATGTGTGGCTACCACCTGTCTTTAAAGCAGTTGATACCATCATGTCCTTGCTACAGGAGAGAAAGGAAGGCTTATTCTGGTGCAGGATGAGATGGTCAAGTAGGCACCTCTTCCTCCAAGGTCACAAAGTCACACCTCACCTCCACACCCTGATCAATTACTTTTCAATCAAAGCCATGGTTGTCTCTGCTAATAAGAGGGAATACAGATGTACGTATGTACAGTTAGGTCAATCTCAAATATGGGTTGTAATCTTACCATGAAGTAAAGACTAAATTTCTTCTCCACAATACCTTGTATGTAACAAACTGAGCATCAACAGTGAGTGGGCCAGGCATTGCTCTAGGAGCTTTACATGGCTCATTTAACCTATACAACTGTAATTTAGATTTTTAAGATCCCATCCCTGCTTGAAGTCAAACATCAAATCTGGGCAGTCCAACCACAGAACCCATGCCCTTGAATGTCTGTCCAAGGAATGAGCAGCTGCTTATATCTATTGGTAATTCCAGAGAAGGAGCTTTGGTGGCTCAGTGTTTAAAGCATTCAGCTGCTAAACAAAAAGTTGGTGGGAAAAAGATGAGGTAGACTGCTTCTGTAAAGATTTACAGCCCCAGAAACCCTATGAGGCCTGTTCTACTCTGACCAACAGGGTCACTATGAGTTGGAATCATTCGATGGCAGTGGGTTTGTTTTGGGATTTTTTGACAATTCCAGAAGGGTAGATGCTGCTCTGCTGTTAACAAGTTGGCAACAGGAACACACAGCAGTGAAAATTCAGGATGAGAGGAGTGGAACCAGTGTCCACTCCTTTCTGGAATCCAAACAGCTCATCTTGCTTGGGACCTGCTTAAAAATCTTCTAAGACAGAGGATGGAAAGACTGCAAGAGTACTGGTAAAATAAGATTAGCTATGCACAGGTAACTGTTACCTCTGAGGAATAACTATGTCAGAGTTCATGATGATATTCTGTCTACATCTGCTTATATTTGAGATTGCTCATGCTCAAAAGTCAGTTATAGTTTCAGAGTGTGTCCTCCCAAATATTTAGTAGTTACAAAGGGGAAAGTAGTAAGTTTACAGTAGGGAATATTGCCAGACATCACCTTAGCTTAGAGATCAAGGTCAACATCACTAGTAATAAGACAGGCAGACATCATGTACCCTATGATAAGATGCACTGAGAAGGGCCCAACATCTACAAAATGTATAACCTTAACCTAATCATGGGAAACATCAGACAGTTTCAAATGAGGGACAGTCTACAAAATACCTGACTAGCACCCTTCAAAACTGTCAAGGTTGTGAAAGACAAGGAAAGACTGAGGAACTGTCACAGATTAGAAGAAACTATGGAGACAAGACAAATAAATGCAATGTGATAGACTGATCTAGGACAGGAAAAGAATATTAGTGGGAAAACTGGTAAAAACCAAGTAAGTCTTGTACTTTGATTAACAGTGGTGCAGAAAAGAGTTTACCAAAGGAGGCCTGCTTACAAGGTTGGCCAATGGCTGGCTTCATGGAACTTGGTATTTGGGAGTATTCTCACACTCCCTAACTGAAAAGGGTGGTTTACCAGAAAGCAATGAAAATTCTATAGATCATAAGGGTCTGATCTCCTTGTTCATGGGTTGTCATGAGTCAGGGACCAACTTGACAGCAACTAACAACAAGAAAGACTGTATAAGCAATGTAGTTTATGCTGAATACCTGCTTTCCTTCTGGGAGTCTGGTATTTTGGCACAAGATAAGCAGAGGATGCCTACATGACCATCCCCCCAAAAAACCCTGGACACTGAGTCTCTTATGAGCTTGTCTGATAGGTAACATTTCACATGTGTTGTCACAACACATTGCTGGAGGAATTAAGCCTGGGAGAGGACTCTTGGAAGCTCGTGCCTGGTTTCCTTCAGTCTTTGCCCCATGCTGATTTTGTTTAGTGTCCTTTCATTGGAGTAAATCATAGCAGTGAGTACTAATATATGCTGAATCCTGAAAGCCCTCCCAGAAAATCACTGAACTTGGTAGTGGTCTTGGTGACTCCTAACATAATAATTGTACCAAGGTTAACTTCCTGATTTTGACAAAAGTACCATGGTTATGTAAGATGTTAATATAAAGGGAAGCAGGGTGAAAGGTACATATAGACATGGGAACTCTCTATATTATTTTTGCAATTCTCCTGTAATTCCATAATTATTTTTAAAAAACTATTAGAAAAAAAGTTTATTATACTTTTCTTATTCGACAATGATTCACGGGGAATATACAACACTTGGAAAATAAAAGGAAACACAGAATAAATGGAAAATTCCTAGGAATACCTTCTCCTCAAGATCAAAAAGTTAATTTTAAAAAAAGAAAACCCACTTCTTTAATAGACTCCTCAACCCACCAATCACTTTCTCTGGAAAGCCATGGAGAAATTGTGTTTGGGGTGATGCTGTAGCAATGGTTGAGGTGATGCAGGTTTTAGAAAAGTTATGATGGCTTTGACGGGTCTCCCAGCTCAGTGCTCACACTTCAGCTGTGGATAATAATGCTACCCCTTTACCAATAAACATTTTGGTCTGAAATTAATAATGGGACAACGAAATGTAAACCAATCCAAAAACCAAACTTACTGCCATTGAGTCAATTCTGACTCATAGCAACCCTCATTGGGTTTCCAAGGCTGTAAATCTTTACAGAAGTACATAGTCTCACATTCCTCCTGCAGAGCAGCTGGTGGGTTTGAACCTTCTGCTTAGCACCCAAATGCTTTACCCACTATGCCACGAGAACTCCCTAAAATGTAAACCAATAGAGCTTATAAAGGTACTGAAGCACACTAGAAGAG
>NW_006921724.1:653825-664419 GCF_000298275.1 Orycteropus afer afer
CACAATGGTTGTACCATTTTACAGTCCCACCAGCAGTGTATGAGAGTCCCAATCTCTCCACAACCTCGCCAGCATTTGTTATTTTCTGTCTTGAAGGCAACTTATTTCTAAACAGGAATTTTTACAATTCCCTCCCATTAAAGGTGCTCAAGAAAATCTAATGATTTACCATGTGTCACCCTGAAGGTTACAGGAACATTGGTAGTTCAGTGGTTCAACTATCACCTCCACAGGGTAGACCGGGGTTTGATTCCAGGCCAATGCATCTCAGACACAGCCACCACCCACCTGTCAGTGGAGGCTTGCATGTTGCTATGGTGCTGAACAGGTTTCAGCAGAGCTTCCAGACTAAGATGAACTAGGAAGAAAGGCCTGGTGATCTACTGCCAAAAATCAGCCAACGAAAACCCTATGGCTCACAATGGTCCAATCCACACATGATCATGCGGACAGTGCAGGACTGGCCAGTGTTTTCTTTGTGCACGAGGCCACCATGAGTAGGGGGCTGACTCCACAGCAACTAATAACAATCTTGAATGCTAATATAATCCCACTGCTTCAATCAGTAGCATAGGAATAGTTCACACTGCTCGAAAAGCCCTTTTCTAGGTCTCTATCTGCATGATTCGCCTAAGACCCGTTTGCAGGTGGAGCTTATTAGGCAGAATTGGGTAGGCTGGAGTAGGTTATTAAGAACAAGGTCACCAGGCTCCATGTCTCTATGCCCAATGGCTGTTTATCTGAATTCATCCCATTTGATCTACCCAAAGCTCCTTAGTCTGGTGATATATCCATTCCTCTTCCTGGACTCTGTGACACTACCTTCCCACTCCCATTTTTCATCCCCCGCTCTTTCTAAAGCCAGACTCACTGCTGTCGATTAAATTCTGACTCATGGCAACCCCCACCAGGTTTCCAAGGCTGTATATCTTTACAGAAACAGAATGCCTCCGCTTTCTCCTGTGGAGTGGCTGGCAGGTTTGAACCACCAACCTTCTGAATAGCAGCCAAATGCCTTAACCACTACACAACAAAAGCTCCTTCCCCCTTTCTTGCCCATTCCTTAAATTGTGGTGTTGAGCCAAGATCCTGTTTCCAGGGGCTGCCAGACCAGACCAGCTGGTGGGGAGGGGTCCCAGGATTGTGTGTTTAGTCTTAGGAACACTAGTGAACATTAGCCAGGTGGAATGAGTGGAGATAATGACACTGGGAGGTGTTTCTCATATTTCCTTCTTGCTCTGAAAACCTGTACCAGGGTCCTTGAGAATGGGGTATTAGAAAAACGTAGAGGAAAGACAATTTCAAAAGTTATAACACTGGGAAAACAGTGAGAAATTGGAAAAATAAGGTGTCTCTCATTGGGGACTACTAAAAACCAACTGCCATATATTGGACTGGAATGAGAAATACCAGTATAAGCTCATGATTTGTTAAACCATATAAAATTGCCATTTTTCTCCAGCTTTGTCTGTTGAAAGGCTGAGAAGCCATGATAGCCCCAGTAGCAAGGAGCACCCCTGTTGCCAGATCTCGGTTTCTGAAGACCACTGTACACTAAATGGAACCATAGCTCCTTTGGATAATGAATTCCTTTAAAATTGATGCTGAGAAAAGAACAAAAGCAAGATGATTCTTTTTGTGCCAGGAAACAAGAAGGTTCAGTAAAGATCAGGGTTATGTCAAAAGGACATAGGAATTAGCCTAAAGGGCTTGTTATGGGAAAATCTGGATACATGAAGCATCAAAATAAATAATGACATGTAATTAATTACATAACTAAGAATGAATTACTTATTTAAATAAGTAAACAAAGAAGGAGAAAGAAAGCTATTTCTTTCATAAAACATCAACAAATAAATGCAGGAGGAATAAAAGTTACAAGATCACCATTTTGCAATCATCATAGTAATAACCAATTCAGGCAAGAATCATCATAAAACTGTTAGGTGAAAGTCTGAGGCTAAGCTCAAAGTATTTCTCCACATGTTGTGTATTTATTACAAAAGAAAAAAATTTGGTAATCTGTAGGTCTATCTCACCAAGTGATGGAAATTAACATCACCAGTAAGAGACTGGAGTTCCTGGGTGGTACGGTTAATGCACTCAGCTGCTAACCAAGAGGCTGGAGGTCTGAGTCCACCCAGAGGTGACTCAGAAGAAATACCTAGTGATCTACTTCAGAATAAACAGCCAATGAAAACCCTATGCATCACCTTGCCTCACCTGGGGTCACTATGAGTTGGAACTGACTCTATGACAATTGGTTTATAGTAAGAAACAACTACATCATGTGCCTGCTGGCATGCCATACTGAGAAAGATACATCATCACAGTGCAGCTCCCGCTCAAAATAACTCAAATTGAGTTATGTTGTTGTTGTTAGATCCCGTCAAGGTGATTCCAATTCATAGTGACCCTGTGCACAACAGAACGAAACACTGCCTGGTCCTGCGCCATCTTCACAGTCCTTGCTATGCTTGAGCCCATCATCACAGCCACTGTGTCAATGCATCTCATTGAGGGTATTTCTCTTTTTCTCTGACCCTCATCTTTAGCAAGCATGATATAACTCTTCAGGGACTGGTCCCTTCTGACAGCATGACCAAAGTAGGTGACACAAAGTCTGGCCATTCTCACCTCCAAGGAGCATTTTGGCTGCACTCCTTCCAGGATAGATTTGTTCATTCTTCGGGGGGAAAAAAAAGAAAGAAAAAACTCACTACCATCGAGTCGAATTGACTCATAGTGACCCCTCCTTGGGTTTCTGAGGCGGTATCTCTACTGAAGTAGATTGCTGAATCCTCCTTCTGAGGAGGTCTGGTGGGTTTGAACAGCCAACCTTCTGGTTAGCAGTCAAATGGTATTTTCAGTATTCTTTGCCAACACCGCAATTCAAAGTTATCAATTCTTCTTTGATCTTCCTTATTGATTGTCCAGCTTTCACATGCATGAGGTGACTGAAAATATCATGGCTTGGGATTGTTGTTGTTAGGTGCTGTTGGCTCCAACTTATAGCGACCTTATTGTACAACAGAATGAAACATTGCCGGTCCTGTGCCAGCTTCACAATTCTTGCTATACCTGCGCCTATTCTTGTAGCCACTGTGTCAATCCATCTCACTGAGGGCCTTCCCCTTTTCTCTGATCCTCCTCTTTACCAATCATGACATCTTTCTCCAGGGAATGGTCCCTTCTGACAACATGGCTTGGGATAGGCAAACCTTAGTGTTCAAAGTGACATCTTTGCTCTTTAACATGTTAGAGAGGTCTTTTGCAGCACACTTGCCTGGTGCCTGATTTATTGACTGTTAGTATCATGGATGTTGGTTGTGGATCCAAGTAAAATGAAATCTTTGACAACTTCAATCTTTCCTCTACCATGATGTTGCTTATTGGTCCAGTTGTGAGGATTTTCATTTTCTTTATGTCCAGGTGTAATCCATCCCGAAGACTGTAGCCTTTGATCTTCATCAGTAATTGCTTCAAGTCAGCTTCACTTCCAGCAAGCAAGGTTGTGTCATCTTCATATTGTAGGTTGTTGATGAGCCTTCCTCCAATCCTGATGTTGCATTCTTCTTCATGTAGTCCAACTTCTCACATTATTTTCTCAGCACACAGACTGAGTAAGTATGGTGAAAGGATACAACGCTGATGCACACCCTTCCTGATTTTAAACCATGCAGTATTCCCTCATTCTGTTCAAATGACAGTTTCTTGGCCTATGTTCAGGTTCCTCATGAGCACAATTAAGTGTTCTGGAATTCCCATTCTTCACTATGTAATCCATAATTTGTTATGATCCACACAGTTCAATACCTTTGCATAGTCAATAAAACAAAGGTACGCATCTTTCTGGTATTCTCTGCTTTCAGCTAAGATCCATCTGACATCAGTAATGACATATATCCCTCATTCTACATCCTCTTTTGAATCCAGCTTAAATTTTTGGAAGTTCCCTGTCAATATACTGCTGCAACCATTTTTTAAATTATCTTCAGCAAAATTTTACTTGACTGTGATATTAATGATATTGTTCAACAATTTCCACATTCTGTTGGATCACTTTTCTCTGGAATGGGCACAAATATGGATCCTTTCCAGTCAGTTGGCCAGGTAGCTGTCTTCTAAATTTCCAGGCAAAAACGAGTAAGTGCCTCCAGCACTGCATCTGTTTGTTGAAACTTCTCAATGGGTATTCCATCAATTCCTGCAGCCTTCTTTTTCACCAATTCCTTCAGTGCAGCTTGGACTTCTTCCTTCAGTACCATTGGTTCTTCATCATATGCTACCTCCTGAAATAGCTGAACTGCAACCAATTCTTTCTTGTAGATTGACTCTGTGTATTCCTTCTATTTTCTTTTGATGCTTCCTACATCGTTCAGTATTTTGCCCATAGAATCTTTCAGTATTGCAACTCAAGGCTTGAAGTCTTTCTTCAGCTCTTTTAGCTCGAGAAATGCCTATGCCAAGCATGTTCTTCCCTTTTGTTTTTCTAATTCTAGGTGTTTGCACATTTCATTATAATACTTTACACTTTGTCTTCCTGAGTCGCCCTTTGAAATCTTCTATTCAACTCTTTTATTTCAACATTTGTTCCTTTTGCTTTAGCTATTCTCCATTCAAGAGCAAGTTTCAGAGCCTCTTCTGACATCTATTTTGGTCTTTTCTTCTTTTCTTTTTAATGACATTATGCTTTCTTCATGGATGATGTTATTGAAGTCATCCCACAACTCATCTGGTCTTCAGTCACTCTTTTTAATGCATCAGATCTGTTCTTCAGATGCTCTCTAAATTCAGGCAGTATTAAAAAAATAATAATAAAATAACCTCACTGCCATCGAGCTGGCTTTAACTCACCGTGACCCCCTTTGGGTTTCTGAGGTGGTAAATCTTTATGGAAGTAGATTGCCTAGCCTTCCTGGGTCTGAACTGCCAACCTTCTAGTTAGCAGTCAAATGCCTTAGGCACTACTCCACCAGAGCTCCTTAGGTGGGATATAATCAAGATCATATTTTGACTCTCAGGGACTTGTTTCAATTTTCTTCAATGAAATTGAATTATAAGGAAACAAAAATGAGGAAAATCCTCGATGAGACAGAGTGACACAAAAGCAGCTACGATGGGTATGCGGGGAGAATTAAGCGTCAAAGGCAAAAGGGAGTAAGAGTCATGAGCTGCTGTCCTGAGGAGCCAATACCAGCAGCTACAGAAAACCTCAGTGACCCTCCAAGAGCATGCGTGAGCCAATATCAGACTCTACCAGCAGAAGAGAGGGGAATAGAAGGGATGGCATTCTACCAGATCAGCAGTGGACCCAGAGCAGGACACTTCTGTTGTTGAGATCCACTCCCTGGACTCTGTGCTTTCAGGTGCTAAAAGGATAGAAACTAGAAGTTATCAAAGATTTCCTATAACTTGGTTCCACAATCAACACCAATAGAAGCAGCAATCAAGATATCAGATGATGTATTCCATTGGGCAACTCTGCTACAAAAGACCTCTTTAAAGTGCTGAAGAGCAAAAATGTCTCTTTGAAGACTAAGGTGCGCCCAACCCAAGCCATAGTAATTTCAATTGCCTCATATGCATGTGAAAGCTGGACAATGAATAAGGAAGACTGAAGAAGGGTTGATGCTTTTGAGTTGTGGTGTTGGTGCAGAATACCACAGAATGCCAGAAGAACAAACAAATTGGTCCTGGAAGAAGTACAACCAGAATGCTCCTTGGAAGTGAGAATGGCCAGACTTCTCACCTACTTTGGTCTCACCTACAATGGTCATGTTGTCAGAAGGGACCATTCCCTGGAGAAGGATATCATGCTTGGAAAAGTGGAGAGTCAATGAAAAAGGAGAAGGCCCTCAATGAGATGGACTGACACAGTAGCTGCAACGATGGGCTCAGGTATATCAGGTATTGTGGAGCTAGCACAGGACTGGGCAGTGTTTTGTTCTGTTATACATAGGGTTGCTATGAGTCAGAGCCGACTCGATGACACCTAACAACAACTAAATTCACTGCCCTTCAGTGGATTCGACTCATAGCGACCCCTCCTTGGGATTCTGAGATGGTATCACTATGGAAATAGATTGCCCAATCTTCTTTCCGAGGAGTAACTGGTGGGTTGGAAGCACCAGCCTTCTGGTTAGTAGTCAAATGCCTTAGGCACTATGCTGCCAACAGCAGGTTTTAATTACAAGAGTTTAGCATCAGAGAAAGACAAGCTACTTATTCACTTTGGCTTCATTTTCCTAATTTGCACAATAAGGGATATCTCTCTATAACCTGCATTGGAAAGCTCCCTACTATATCAAAGCTGCTTGATAAATATGTTAACTGGCTCACTTCTGAAAGTAAGGGAGTGAACCAAAAAAGAGGATGCCATGGGATCTATGAAACAAGGGGGCACAAAAGCGAAGAGCAAAATACTATCCAAAGGTGAGGGCAAAGGGCTTCCCCAGTGACAACAGTGTAGCAGGCCTAGTGTATGAAGGCTCCAAGAAAAGTAAAATGGAACCCATAAGTACATTTGAGTATCTGGAAAATAACATTGATGGCCTTTTTTTCTTTTTCTTAAGTATATAATTGAATGTTTTTTAGTAATATTCACAAAGTTGTGCAACCACCACAATGATCTAATTCCAGAACATTTCCATCAAGAAACTATGGGCTCAACAGCAGTCACTCCCCATATTCCACTTCTCTTAGCCCCTGGCAACCACTAATCTACTTTCTGTCTGCATAGATTTGCCTATTCTGGACATTTCATAGAAATGGAATCATGTAATATATAACCTTTTGTGTCTGGCTTCTTTCACTTAATATGTTTTCAAGGGCCATCCATATTGTAGCATGTATGAGAATTTCATTCCTTTTTATGGTGGAAAAATACTCCATTTTAGGGATATATCACATCTTTGTTTATCCATTCATCAGCTGATGGACATTTAACTATCATGAATAGTGCTTCTATGAGCATTGATGCACCAGTTTTTGTGTGGATGTATATTTTCATTTCTCTGAGGTATATACCTAAGAGTGGAACTGCTAGATCATATGGTAGCTCCATTTGACTTAGTGATGAACTGCCAAACTATTTTCCAAAGCAGCTACACCATTTTATACTCTCACTAGCAATGTATGAGGAGCTCTGGTGGCGTAGTGCCTAAAGCATTTGACTGCTAACCAGAAGACTGGTGGTTCAAATCCACCAGCCACTCCCCGGCAGGAAGGCTGGGCAATCTACTTCGGCAATGTTGTTGTTGTTGTTATGTGTCGAGTCGGACCCGACTCACAGAGACCCCTCTTTGGGTTTCTGTGGCAGTATCACTACGGAAGTGGATTGCCCTATCTTCCTTCCAAGGAGTGATTGGTGGGTTTGAACCACCAGCTTTCTGGTTAGCAATCAAATGCCTTAGCCACTATCTAACAGAGCTCCCTCCGTGATGATACCGCCTTGGAAACCCAAGGAGGGGTCACTATGAGTCGGATCCGACTTGATGGCAGTGAGTTTGGTTTTTGGTTTCAAGCAATGTACGAGAGTTATAATTCCTCCAAATCCTTGAAAACACATGTAACTATTTCACCTTTTGATTCTGGCTGTTAGTGGGTGTGAAGCAGTACCTCATTGTGAATTTGATTTGCATTTCTCTGATGGCTAATGATGTTGCGTATCTTTTCCTGTGCTTATTGGGATTTCACATGCATTATGATAGGCTTTTACCAAATTTGTTTTCCCTCTTAAAATGTTCTAAGATTTCATGTGTTTTTTCAAATTTCATCTTTGGCCCTGCCACCTCATAAATACTTGGCCTCCACTCCTCTCCCCTCCTGTTCTCTGTGGTCTCTTTGCCTTTCTCAGCCTCCTACCAGCCAGGATCTGGGTGACCACTGCAGCCCACACATGCTTGGCGAGCCCTACGGAGACCATAATCCCAGCTTTTAGACCCAGAAAGGTATTGGAGAACTTCCACTTGAGTGCTCGTGTGTTTGACAGATAAAGGGAGAGAAACGGAGAAAAAGCCTGGTGGCTTACCAGAGGGAAAGAAGTTCAGTGATGGCTGAAGGAGAACCTGGGTCTCTGGACTATTCTTCTCACCACACCATGCCACACCCCTGTCAAATGCTGCCACCAGAGCTCCTAATCATGAACGTTATAACGTTCATAATTTTACTGGGACTGATGTGAAACAACAAAGAAGGTATTAATCCTGTCTTCTGGGTGCTCACAGTGAGTGGGGAAGATGCTAACACAGACAGAAGCACAGTGTGATGCACAAAAACAACAACCACCAATTGCCACTGAGTGGATTCTGACTCATGGCGATTGCATGGGTATCAGAATAGAACTCTGCTCCACAGAGTTTTCAGTGGCTGATTTTATGGAAGTATATCACCAAGCCTTTCTTCTGAGGCTTCTCTGGGTAGACTCGAACCTCTAACTTTTCAGTTAGCCAAGTGTGTTAACTGTTTGTGTGACATATAGAGCTGTGTAAAAAGCACCATAAATGCTCTAAGGAGGCAGATACTGATTCTACCTAGCAGGCATGGACAAGGCTTCCAGAGTAGGGAGATCTGATCTCTAATTGTCCAGTGGGAATGAAGCAGATGGAAAATAGTGGGGAAAATATTCAGGCAGTGGGAACAGCATGTTCAAAGATCCAGTTTCAAGAAATGGCAGGTGTTTAATGAAACAAAAAATATCAGAGTGATGAGCAGATCCAAGACTGGGAAGAGAGGTTAGACTCAGATGGTGAAGAGTATTCCTTGCAAGGCTAAGGGTAGGGGTTTTGTAGATTAGGAAATGCAAAACTGGGTGGTTTTGAGAAAGGGAAGGATGAAATCAGATTTTCACTTGGAGAGCAATACTCAAGCAACAGTGTCCCTGAACATCATACAGAAAACATTTTTCAGCATAGTTATGAAACAGGGAAGATTATCATAAATCATCACCTACACTTGTTCAAGAGTTTATTTGTATTATTTCTTCTTGAAGAGTTTTGCTACTCAAGACACGGAAGTCTATCTCAACCCCCTACCACAAGGTTAAGAAATGCTGTGATGCTCTACAGGAGCTCTGGTGGTGCAGTGCCTAAGGCACTTGACTGCTAACCAGACAGCTGGAAGTTCAAACCCACCTGCCACTCCTTGAAAGGAAGACTGGGCAATCTACTTCTGTAGAGATACTGCCTTGGAAACCCAAGGAGGGGTCGCTATGAGTCGAATCAACTCCATGGCAGTGAGTTTGGTTTGGGTTCTTTGGTAATGCTCTACAGAAATCTGCTATGTGCCCCAAACTGTGGTCTTCAAACTGTAGGCTTGTATGCATATCCAATAAAAGAATTGGGGGGGGGGGACTGTGAAAGCTTTGAATATTTTTATGTTGACATATAAAAAAATTTCAGTATAAATTTAGACAGTTGCACAGGATGGAATTTCTGACAGAGTAGATATTGACATTTTCAACAAAACTATTACATCACTTTTAAAAATATATTCAAAAGAATCTAAATACCATAAAAATATATCATCCATGGTCAGCTATTTAAAAAATATATGCGACTGTCCTTCTTTAGTCAGAAATTTTTATTCCTTTCTGTCCTTAAATTATTTCCATCTCACTTCATCCACAAAATTCATCCTAATAAAATCTTTTGATGTTTGAAAGTCATACCCTACCTCCCTCTTATACTTCTCTACAATAAAAAAATACATATATAAACAGACATTTTAAATTTTTTCTTTTTCTGTGACCATAAAAGTATTAAAATCATTATTGTAGATCAATTTATAGTTATAATTACTAAGAGAACAGAGTCAATCAAAATATAAATATTACATATTTTGATAAAAACATTACACATAAAAACTTAACATCTATTAGAAATGTATTTCATAATGAAACAAATGGGCTTTAAAAAAATAAAAGTCATATGCAGGATAAATATTACTTATTGTTCAAATGAGATAGGGTTCAACATCAATTCTATTTCTACTTTTCATTGTTATATAAATACACAGAACTCTTGTTATGTACATATCAATTACCAATTGCTGTTAAGTTGATTCTGATTCATGGTCACCCCATGTGTGACCCCATGTATATCAGAGTAGATCTGTGCTCCACAGTGTTTTCAGCAGCTGATTTTTCAGAGGATTGCCAGGCCTTTCTTCTGAGGTATCTCGGGGTGGTTTTGAACCTCCAACCTTTCTGAGCTGAGCATGTTAACTGTTTGCACCACTCAGGGACTCTGTCCATATATACGTGTAGGGTTGTTATTCTAGCCATATCAGTCAGCTCTTTAAACACCTTCCAACTTATCTGCCAAAAATCACACACTTATCTATCATCAAAAAAAAAAGTCTTTTTTAATGATTCATCAGCTGACAGATTTGTTAGGTCCTCTAATTTCATCTAAATCAATGCAAAAACGGCAGGAAGGCCACATGTTCTGACCTCCTCTAACCCTACAAGGGGAAGGCAGGATTACCAGCAGTAACCCAAGGCCTATTACTGCAAGGCCAGACATGCTGCCTCCCTCCAGCCCTTTCACCAACCGTTCCTCCCAAGGCACCCACCACCTCTCTCCTGGGTTCG
>NW_006921724.1:665994-674103 GCF_000298275.1 Orycteropus afer afer
AAGTACCTGAGGTACTTGACTGCTAACCAGAAGGCTGGTGGTTCAAACCCACCAGCCACTCCTCAGAAGGAAGATGGGGCAATCTGCTTCCGTAGTGATACTGCCTCGGAAACCCAAGGAGGGGTCGCTATGAGTCGGGTCCGACTTGACGGCACAAAACAGCAACAACAACAACAAATCTTTATGGAAGCAGATGGCCCAGTCTTCTTTCTGAGGAGTGGCCAGTGGGTTTGAGCCACCACCTTTCTGGTTAGCAGTCAAATGCCTTAGGTACTACGTCACCAGAGCTCCTTGTCCAAAGTAAGAGAGCCAAAATCTCACCATGCTCACTTCTAAGGAACATTCTGACTGCATTTCCTAGAAGACTGATTTGTTCGTTCTTCTGGCAGTTCATGGTATAGTCAATACCTCACAATTTGAGTGTATCAATTCTTCTTCTGTCTTCTTTTTTCATTGTTCAGATTTCACATGCATGAGGCAATTAAAAAGATCATGACTTGGGGCAGATTTGATGACCTTAGTCATCAAAGTGATGTCTCTGTTTTTGTTTTAAGATTTTAAAGAGATCTTTTGTAGCCGATTTTCCCAATTCAGCCTATCATTTGATTTCTCCACTGCTGCCTACATGAACATTGTTGATTCAAGAAGAATGAAATCATTGACAAATAAATAGAGGCTATTTCCCTTATTTGGGGAAGCTGGGATTAAACAAAGTTGTAAAATGATGACAAATACTAGAAACAGAGAAAAAGAAAATAAATCAAGTATTTAAAAAAATACGGAAAAGTGTTCCAAGTCAGAACTCTGCCACTTACCGCACATACAAACCAAACCAAACCATGCCCACTGCCATCAAGTCGATTCCAACTCATAGTAACCCCACGTTGGGTTTTCAAGGCTGTAAATCTTTACAGAAGTAGATTGCCTTATATTCTTCCCACGGAGCAGCTGGTGGTTTTGAACCTCTAACTTTCTGGTTAGCAGCCACATGCCTTACTCACTATGCCACCAGAGCTCCTTTACCCCACATACATAGTCCACCATATTAAATAGTTTGCATTCTCTAGCTATCTCTAGCCCAGCTCCTGCCTTTCCCCAAAGTCGTGAACAGAATCTCTTCAGTTGTGTTTTTTTTTGTTTTTTTTTTTAAACAAAAGGTCATCATTTCAGGTGGCATAGTGCCTAAGGCATGTGACTGCTAACCAGAAGGCTGGAGGTTCAAACCCACCAGTCACTCCTCGGAAGGAAGGTTAGGCAATCTACTTCCGTAGTGATACTGCCTCGGAAACCCAAGGAGGGGTCAATATGAGTCGAAACTGACTCGAAGGCAGTGAGAGAGTTTTACAAATGAATGGTCAAATGTGATAGAAAATTCTGAACATTCCAGCACCACTGATCCTTGCTATTCTGATATGGTCTAATAACTCAAAATTATTCCCTATCACACGCACTTTATATGACATCAGCTACCACACAAGTTTTTAATACACAGTAAGCAGGTGGCCCCAGCAATTTCTCTTATATCTCACATCTGGTATTGTACTACATATAAGGTGCTGAGTCCGATTTTTTAATAAAAACATGGCCTGAGCTTGTAAAAGTTCAAGTAAAATATACCTTTAAAACTGCTGTATTTAATTTCCAATCATGAAAGTCTAAAATTATTGTAAAATAATACTCAACCTTTTTCATAGATCCGTTCAATGAAGCTTAGAAATACTTTCCTTTCAGAAAGGAAAAGAGCTTCATAACTAACAGCTTCTTGAATTCACATGTGCTGTCTTATTTTTGTGAGCCTGAATTGTATAAATTTTATAACCTTTCAATCTGGACAAAATTAGTTTGGTTGGTCGTGCAAAGTAATAATACATTTAAGTTTCTGGATAGAGGGAGGGAGAGGGGGATGGTAACAGGAAGGACTAAAATACTGAAAATTAAATCAATAACCTGAGACTTAGAGGGAAAAAAAATTCAAAAATGAAAATTAAGAATTAAAAGCAAGATATATTTGCCAAGGAAACTAAATATCAATCAAAGCACAGATAATTATAAATGTTATCTTATAATCGGAAAAATATCTATTGCTACTGTGTTACTGCACTGTGTATGAAGTTCGTGTAAAAGCGTGTCTACAAAAATAGGACAGGCTTCGGCAAGTTCGAACTTTTACTCATGTACCTGACTAGATGTGAGTTGTTCTATTAGCACTGCATCCCCCCTCTGTTCTATGAAATGGGGAGTCCGTCTAATCTAGATGATTATTTTCATGATTTGAGCAAGTCCACAGCGGAAACACAGGGATCACATTCCTTCGATCATAAATTCCTCAAAAGCAATCTGGCTCTAAGGCAGCTGGTTCTAAATCAAAAGGTAACTTTCATTTCCTTGAAATAATTTGGTTTCATCTTTAACTATCATCTTCAACCACAGATTTTAAATGGTTACTAA
Source organism: Orycteropus afer afer (assembly GCF_000298275.1). Lineage (NCBI taxonomy): Eukaryota > Metazoa > Chordata > Mammalia > Tubulidentata > Orycteropodidae > Orycteropus > Orycteropus afer. Next base: position 668,443 of record NW_006921724.1, read on the forward strand.
ACTGGGTAACTAAGTAGAAATAAATTAGTAATGGATGCTGGCTATAAAACAAAGCCAAGAACTTGAGTAGTTACAAAAAATAAAAAAAAGTGTTCTGCTCTAATCAATCTATTCAACAACATATATTTTCTCCAAAGAACTTTTATACTAGTGTCCATTTTTCTTTTTGAGAGGGATGGGTTGGGTAGGTGGGTGGTGATGATGGTTGATTACCATTCTCTTGTTAGAATTAAAATGCAAAAAAATCAGACCATAGGTGGTTGAGAAGAAACAAGTTCTCTCATACCCTGCTGGTAGAAGTGTAAACTGAAGTATATGCTCAGTTTGGTAGGGAGGTTAACAGTCGCTAACCAAACCAAAGAAGACACATATCCCTGATGACCCAGTTCCCACAGGAGAGAAACATCTGCACATGTGCACACTGGGGAGTGCAACACAGGCATTGTCCAGTCTATTTTCAACTCATAGCAATCCCATGTGATAGAGTAGAACTGTCCCATAGAGTTATCTAGGCTGTGATCTTTATGAGAGCATGTTGCCAGGTCTTTCTCCAGTGGAGCCACTGAGAGGGTTGGAACAGTCAACCTTCGGTTAGCACCCAACCGCTTAACCATTGTACCACAGGGGGACCAGGCTAACCAAAGAGTGGTATGTTCTTGCTATGGAGTACAAGCATGTTTTACTGCATTTCGCTTTATCGCACTTTGCAGACATTGTGGTTTTTACAGATTAAAGCTTGTGGCAACCCTGCATCGAGCAAGTCTACTGGAACCATTTTTCCAAAAGCATATTCTCACTTCATGTCTCTGTGCCATATTTTGGTAATTCTTGCAATATTTCAAACTTTTTCATAATATTATTGCACACTTAATAGACTACAGTATAGTGTAAACACAGCTTTTATATGCACAGGGAAACCAAAAAATTTGTGAGACTTGCTTTACTGCAATATTTGCTTTATTGTGGTGGTCTGGAACTGAACCTGCACTATCTCTGAAGTATGCCTGTATTATAAGGAGGTAGCCACAACATGGATAAATCTCCAAGACACATGGCTGAATTACAGAGTAATGCAGTAGCAAAGACTGATAACAGTCCCTTCAAAGTCCATTCTCCCCTTCGTGGAAACAGAATTCTGTTTGCAACACACATCTCCTAGACACCTCCTTTCAGTCAGTGGCCAAAATAAGGCTGTTGTTGAAGGAAGGCATATGTGTGCCACTTTAGCCTCACTTGATCAAGAGAAAATCTCAGGTCCTCTTGCTCGCTATTCTGCCCTTCCCGTTGCCTGGAATAACACTGACCAGATTAACCTAGGAAACCACATGTTAGAGATAGCAGAGCCACTGTCAGCCTCGGTCCCTGAATGACTGCATGGAGCACAGCAACTCTATGACTGGGAATACTTATTCCAGACAGTCACATGAGGCTGAATGAAATATCTTTTTTTTGAAGTCGAACTACTGTTGAGTCACTTGCTGTAGAAGCTCAATCTCTTATCCCAATATAAGTATTTATAGTAAGATACTTTGCATATATTAAAATACAGAAAAGTCTTTGAAAAAGGCAGATCAATTTTCTTCTAACAATAATCACAAGAGTGGGAATGAGGGACAGAGTAAGTAAGATTGGAGAAACTTTAACATTCATCAATGGTAATTTTTTAGTATGGTGAAAGGATACAATCCTGACGTACTCCCTTCCTGATTTTAAACCATGCAGTGTCCCCTTTGTTCTGTTCGAATGGCAGCCTCCTGGTCTATGTACAGGTTCCTCATGAGTACAATTAAGTGTTCTGGAATTCCCATTCTTCTCAATGTTATCCATAATTTGTTATTATCCACACAGTTTAATGCCTTTGCATAGTCAATACAACACAAGGAAACATCTTTCTGGTACTCTTTGCTTTCAGCCAAAATCCATCTGACATCAGCAATGATATCATCCCTCATGCCACATCCTCTTCTGAATCTAGCTTGCATTTCTGGAAGTTATCTGTCAATATACTGCTGTAATCATTTTTGAATTATCTTCAGTAAGATTTTACATGTGTATGATATTAATGATATTGTTTGATAGTTTCCACGTTCTGTGGGATCACCTTTCTTTGGAATGGGTATAAATACGGATCTCTTCCAGTCAGTTCACCACACAGCTGTCTTCCAAATCTTTTGGCATAGACGAATGAGTGCCTCCAGCATGGCATTCATTTGTTGAAACATCCCAATGGGTATTCTGTCGATTTCTCCACCAATTCCTTCAGTGCAGCTTTGACTTCTTCCATTCAATACCACTGGCACATTCAATACCATATGCCATACCTCCTGAAATGGAAACCAATTCTTTTTGGTACAATGACTCTGTGTATTCTTTCCATCTTCTTTTGGCAGTCCATGGTACTTTCAGTATTCTTCACCAACACCACAACTCAAAAGCATCAATGCTTCTTCAGTCTTACTTATTCATTGTCCAGCTCTCACATGCATATGAGGCTTCTGAAAATACCATTACTGTATCATTCAGTATTTTGCCAATAGAATCTTTCATTATTGCAACTCAAGGCTCAAATTTTTCCTCAGTTCTTTCAGCTTTAGAAATGCCAAGTGTGTTCTTCCTTTTACCATATTTATTCAATCTGTACGCTGTGCAAATAATCCAAGAAGCTGGACTATATCAAGAATAGCATGGCATTAGGATTGGAGGAAGAGTCACATTAACAACCTGCAATATGTACATGACACAACTTTGTTGCTGAAGGTGAGAATGACTTGAAGCACTCACTGATGAAGATTAAAGACTACAGTCTGCAGTAAGTATTACATCTCAACATAAAGAAAACAAAAATTCTCACAACTGTACCAATAAGCAGCATCACGATAAATGGAGAAAGATTGAAGTTGTCAAAGATTTCATATTACTTGGGTCCAAAATCAACACCAATGGAAGGAGCAGCCAAAACATCAGATGATGTATTGCTCTGGGCATATCTGTTGCAAAAGACCTGTTTAAGGTGCTGAAGAGCAAAGATGTCTCTTTCAGGACTAAGGTGCACCTAACTAAAGCCATGGTATTTTCAAAAGCCTCATATGCATGTGAGAGCTGAACAATGAATAAGTAAGACTGAAGAAGCATTGATGCTTTTGAATTGTTGTATTGGCAAAGAATACTGAAAGCACCAGGGACTGCCAGATGAACAAACAAACCTGTCCTGGAGGACGTACAGCCAGAATGTTCCTTGAAAAAAAGAATGCCCAGACTTCGTCTCACCTACTTTGGTCATGTTGTCAGAAGGGACCATTGCCTGAAGAAGAGCATCATGTGTGGTAGTTAAAGTTGTATGTCAACTTGGTTGGGCCTGGTTGAGTGGCTGGGCAGCTGGTGGTAGTATTCCCCATGATGAGACTAGTAATCAGCTCCATGGTGGAATCTACTGAGTAGCTGCTTTGGGTATGTGTTCTGCTTCTCATATATAAGAAAGAGATTTAGGAATGGTCTCTAGCTTATGGCATGCTTGAACCCTGCATGTAGCCAAGTTGTTGTTCAGCAGCCTGCAATGCTCTGACCATCTTGGGACTTTAAACGGACTTGAATTAATGGCCCGCCATGTGGTTTGGTAACATTGGAACTGTGCCTTATTACTTGTCAACATTGGGCTTGTCAGTCTCAGCAGCCAGCAGCTGTCTGAGTAAAGGAAAGCCTCTAGCTTCAGTGGACCAGAAGCAAGAGGCAGAGCTGAAGCCCAAGGTTGAGGGGCTTTCACCCAGCCCCTAAAGCCTGGCACTTTGAACTTGGATTTTAAGCCTCCAAACGGTTAGAGAATAAAATCCTGTTTGTTCAAGCCATCCCATCGGTGGTATGTGCTTGTCAGAGCAGTACTAGGTAACCGAAACATCATGCTTGGTAAAGTGGAGGGTCAATGAAAAAGGGGAAGGCCCTCAATGAGATGGACTGACACAGTGGCTGCAACAATGGGCTCCAGGGTATCGAAGATTGTGAGGCTGGGGCAGGAACGGGCGGTGTTTTGTTCTGTTGTACATAGGGTTGCTATGAGTTGGAGCCAACTCAATGGCACTAATGACAACAACAGTGGTAATTTATAATTTTTTTTCACAGTTTTGTATAAATGAAAGTTGATAAGCAAATCTGTAAGATTTGATGATTTTCTTTGAGTGAAAATTGCAGTTTTCCTCTAACTTTTTCATTATACTTGTATTTTGAATCAAATATACTTTCAGTAAATACATCTTCCCACAAAGCACAAAGAAAATTATGAACAAAGTAAAATTTTTCATGAAAAAAAGGCATCAAAAAATTCGTTCACACTCACTAGGATGGTGAGTATATATTTAAAAAAAAAAAAAAAAAATCAAGTGTTGATGAAGATGTGAAGAGACTGGAACTCCTGGCCACTGCTGGTGGAAATGTAAGATATTGTAGTCAACTAAGGGAAAACTCTTTGGTGATTCCTCAAAAAGCTAAATTTTAGAATTACCATTGTTGTTTGCCATCTAGTTGATTTTGACTCATAGCATTCCCATGAGACAGAGTAGAACTTCCTCACAGGGTTTCCTTGGCTGTAATTTTTATGTGAGCAGATTGCCAGATCTACCTCCTGCAGAGCCACTGGGTGGGTTCAAACTGCCAACTTTTCAGTTAGCAGCCAACTACTTAACCACTGCACCATCAAGCCTCCCCAAGACTGTCATATCATCCAACAATTCCACTTCTGAGAATATACCAAAAAGATTTGAAAGCAGAGATTCAAACAGATTCTTGTACCCCAATTTCATTGCAGCACTACTCACAGTAGCCAAAAGGTGGTAACAACCCTAGTGTCCATCAACAAATGAATGGATAAACAAAATGTGGTATATACACACACATACACACACACATACAATGGGGTATTATTAAACCATAAAGAGATAGTGCTTAAGGCATCTGACTGCTAACCAAAAGGCTAGCAGTTCAAACCCACCAGCCACTCCTCGGAAGGAAGGTTGGGCAATCTACTTCCATAGTGGTACCGCCTTGGAAACCCAAGAAGGGGTCACTATGAGTCAGGTCTGACTCAACAGCACATAACAGTAACAACAAAAGAGATATGAAGTTCTAATATATGCAACATCATAGATGAACCTTGAAAACATTATGCTAAATAAAGTAAGCCAGATACAAAAGGGCAAATAAAATATGGTACCACTTACATGAGGAGCTCTGGTGGCGTAGTGCCTAAGGCATTTGACTGCTAACCAGAAGGCTGGCAGTTCAAACCCACTAGCCACTCCTTGGAAAGAAGACTGGGCAATCTACTGCAGAGATACTGCCTCAGAAACCCAAGGACAGGTCACAATGAGTCAGAAACAACTCAATGGCAGTGAGCTTGACCACTCACATAAAGTATCTAGAATAGGCAAATGCACACAGAAAGAAAGTAGATTAGCAGTTGCCAGGGACTGGGGAACAGGGACAATGGGGAGTTATTGCTTAAGGAGCACAGACTTTCTATCTGAGGTGATAAAAATGTTTTAGAAATAAATAGTGATGAATGCAAAAGAAAAAAAAAATGGTGGCAAGAGAACATTGCTTGCTCTCCCACTTTCCCCCTCGAATAGGGCACAGGTACCACCTTAGCAATGCACCTCCATTTCAGGACCTCAG
>NW_006921724.1:674203-674739 GCF_000298275.1 Orycteropus afer afer
GATCTCCTCAGTTGCTAATAGCAATTCCCACCTTGGAGTTTACAAAGACTTATGGGTAGAAAAGCCACACTAAGTAATTTACTACACCGCAATCAAAGAACTGGAAACTAGCTGGCATGCAGAATTGCTATCCTGTCTCATTTGCTTTTCCAGGTCAATATTTCAAATGTCCTTTTTTTAACCACCCCAGAGATTTCCCCTTTTCAGACAAGGCTCTGTCCATAATAAAGTCATGAATGGGAGAAAAGAGCAATTATGAAGGGGGAGTGGTTGGGTGGGTGACAATGAAACAGGCCTGATATGCCTGCCCACAGGTGGATCAATTTTAGGAAAGAGTCCATATGGAGGTTGAGGGTCTGAAAATTAAACCACTCCCTATTCATGTACCCCAGAAGGCCTCCCCAGTTTCAAATCTATTGCCACAAAGCACTCATTTTCAGACTTATTTCAGGCTTACTACTCCAGTTAAACCTTTGAAATGGAGGCTTGCTACTGCTGTTAGCTGTCACTGAGTTGGTTCTGACTCATGGTAACCA
>NW_006921724.1:692365-697255 GCF_000298275.1 Orycteropus afer afer
TAGTATTGCCACTCCTGCTCTCTTACAGTTGCCATTTTACAGCAAAGATGATGATTTTTTAGATGTTTCCTTGAACCATTTTATTTTCAAATCTCATTTCTTTCCTAAGAATTTCCCTTTTTCCTAATTGCCATTGAGTTGATTTTGACTCATAGTGACCTGGTGTGTGTCAGAGTAGAACTGTGCTCCATCGGGTTTTCAATTTTTCATAAGTAATTCGCCTGGCTTTTCTTCCATTGCACCTCTGGGTGGCCTCAAACCTCTAACTTTTCAGTTAGCAGCCAACTGCATTAATCGCTTGCACCACTCAGGGATTACCTAGGCCATACTGCATTTTGTATTTTCAAGATGTCATTTCTTTTTTAAAAGCACTATGAAAACATGGAAGCTCTGATAGCATAGTGCTTAAGGCACCTGACTGCCAACCAGAAGGCTGGCAGTTCAAACCCACCAGCCACTCCTCGGAAGGAAGGTTGGGCAATCTACTTCTGTAGTGATACTGCCACAGAACCCAAAGAGGGGTCACCATGAGTCGGGGCCAACTTGACGTCACACCACCACCACCATGAGAACACAATTGTAAACACAAAGTTTCATGACACTCAGAGAAAAAAAATTCTACTGTCAGTCATTCTTATCTTTATTAGATTTACTCAAAATTAACTGCCACTGAGTTGATTCTGACTAATAGCGACACCCACTGGGATTCCAAGGCTGTAAATCTTTGTGGTAACAGACTGCCCTCATCTTTCTCCCATGAAGTGGTTAGACTAGGGTTCGAACCACCAAACTTTTGGTTAGCAGCCAAATGCCTTAACCACCACATCATCACAGCTCCTCACTAGATTCACTAGATCCTATTAAATTATCCACTCCATAATAATTTTTCTTTCATATACTATATCCTTGTTTTGTTAATCCTTCATTTTACATTTACTGACACTTACTTTTGTGTTTAAAGATTTCGTTCTGTTGTACATAAGTCACGATGAGTCAGAACCAACTCAGCAGCACCTAACAACAGGTCAAAACAATAGCCTCAAAGAATTTTAGCACTGCCAGCTACCTTAGAGATCAAATCCAACTCCCTTTTTCAAAAAAGAATTGAGATCTTCCAACCTAGCAACATTTTATGAACAATAGCGGATTTAATTTCTGGGGAAACCCTCTTATTTCTGCCTTGGAATCTTTCAGGAGTGAACAGGGAGAGGAACCTGAGAGAATCACCTTTAAAATAAAATCTGTGAACCCCAGTTATCGTGCTTTTGAATTCCAAAGAATCTGAAGAGTGAAAGTTGATTGTCATGATTTTAAAACTAATTCTACACCGAAGCATGTGTGGTTTTCATTTAAGGGACTGCAGAAGTTGGCAGTAAAGGGCAGTCAGTGGTGAGGACTGGCTGTTTTTGTGTTTGGCCCCAAGACAGTTGTCAGGAACATAACCTTTGCCCACTGCCCAACTTGAATTCAAACCCAATGCCTGCCAAGTAGCTGCATATGAGGGCCACTGTGTCTCCTCCGGCCATGCTTCCTTCATCCATACCTCAGGCTTATCACAGAGGGGTGTGGTAAGAATTGAGAGAGAGTATATATACATAAGGGAGCTCTGGTGGCGTAGTGCCTAAGACATTTGACCGCTAACCAGAAGGCTGGAGGTTCAAACCTACCAGCCACTCCCCAGAAGGAAGATTGGGCAATCTACTTCCATAGACAAACCGCCTCGGAAACCCAAGAGCTCCCGGGTGGTGCAAACGATTAAGCACTCAACTACTAGCTGAAAGCTTGGTGGTTCAAACCCACCCACAGATGCCTGGGAAGACAGACTTGGCAATCTGCTTCTGAAAAGTCACAGCCTTGTAAACTCTGTGGAGCAGTTCTATTTCACACATAGCGTCACCATGAGTGGAATCAACTCGATGGCAACTAGCAAGAAAAACATACACTCACTGATGGGCTAGACTAGCTCAATTCTGCTGAAAATGACCTCTTTAAAGCTTTAAAAAGTAAAAATGTCACTTTGATGGCTAAGGGGCACCTAACCCAAGCCATGGTCTTGTCCATAATCTCCTATGCATACAAAAGCTAGACAATGAAAAAGGAAGACAGAACTGATGTGCTCAAACCATGATGTTAGTAAAGAATATTCAATACACTGTGGATGAACAAATCAGTATTAAAAGAAATACAACCAGAATTTTCCTTAGAAACAGTGATGACAAGACTTTAGCTTGCTTACTTTGGGCATTATTTTGTCATTAGGAAAGACAATCACTAGAAAAGGACACCATGGATGGTAAAGTAGAGGTCAGTAGAAATGAAGGAAACCCCTAAGTGAGATGGATTGATAAGTGGTCTCAAATACACCAACAATCATGAAGATGGAACAGGACTGGGCAGTATTCAGTTCTGCTACACAGAAGGTCCCCATCAGTCAGAGCCAGCTCAGAGGCAACTAACAGGAACAGTATTAGCTATTTACTCATTATTTTTATTAGTTATTAATCTTAATGATATCCTCTTAAGTGAGCACATTTCTCCTTTCCATTTCTTAAAATATTTTCCCACATAACACAACATACTGCTGTCAAGTCGGACCTGAGACTCATAGCGACCCCTCCTTGGGTTTCCGAGGCAGTATCACTACAGAAATAGATTGCCCAACTTCCTTCCGAGGGGTGGCTGGTGGGTTTGAACCACCAGCCTTCTGGTTAGCAGTCAAATGCCTTAGGCACTATACCACCAGAGTTCCCACTTTTCCCATATAGTTGAGTGTTAATTATTAGTTAAAATATTCTAATAACAGTAAACAGAATCTGCATTACTACTCATGCCATCCTTCTCTCTGTTATTGGTAAATTTGCTAAATTAGGAGGATTTTCAACTCAGTTCCACAAGCAATCACTGTTAAGGTATCACAGGTGAAACTGTCCCTTAAAATAAACAAGAAATTGTAAAGGGGCCTTCGAGACAAAATGTTACATTAGGAAAAAATAGTGTTAATATTTATAATGGACAAAGGACTAGTTAACAAGAAAAATTTTCAATAAAGTGATGAACTAGAGACATCCAAGACTAAAATCCCAAAACTGAGAAAAGAAAGCTAATGTCTCACAGGTCTGGTATGAGTATTTGAAAGGATCTGGGCAAAGGGGTCTGGAAAAAGGCATCTTAAGAGTAGAATTCGGCACCTCTCTCCCTCACCCCCCCCCACTGGAGCCTTAGACAGGCTTTTTTTGAGCAATTATGGAGTAAAATTACATCAGAATATACATTAATGAGAATATTTGAAATAATGAGAACATTGCTAATTATATCTTTTCTTTTTAACATGAGGTAGAACATTTTACAGCGACCTTGAGACCAGGCATGTGCCCGGCAGGGAGCCTCAAATTCCACGCACACTTGTAAAGCGCATGTCAGCAGGCTGGGTGATATGAGGTGTGAGAAATGAAAACTTTATGTGCATACAAATTTAGATTTTTTAAATATTTTCACTAGGGGCATAAATAAAGAGAAATTAGACCACTGGGGTTTCAGAAAATGAGAATACAGACTGTGATTTTTGTTTTAAATTTTAGTACTGAGAGCACCAAATACCTAAGGAGTAAATAATCACCAAGTCACCAAAAGTAACACTTCAGTTTTACTTTATACTTTTTGTACAATTTAAGTTATTTTATTCAAGGAAGGAAGGAATACTAGGAGTGTTTAAGTAAAAGAAATAAGACAAGGGAGAAAATTTTATGAACACAGGGAATACTACATATTTCATGAGACAGTCTTCATATACATATATATGTAGCTGGGACCACAAAAAAAAGTTTACATAAACCTAATTTTCATAATTTAAATTTATTTTAAATATATTACCATGGGTACTTTTTTAGAAATCTTCCACTGTAGTTTTATTACAAAAATATTGAAACATACAGCAAGGTTGAGTTTTAGAGTGAACACCACCCATACACACAATCTAAAGTCTACCATTAATATTTCATTATATTTACTTTAGTATCTATCTATCAACCCTGTCTATCCATACATTAATCCAAAATCTTACTGTTTTAGATATTTCAAAGTAAACTGCAGATATCTTGTCACTAAAATATTTCTGCCTGTGTACCATTAAAACGAGTTGCTGTCAAGTTAATTCCAACTCACAGCAACCCCATGTGTGCCAGAATACAACTGTACTCGGCAGAGTTTTCAATGGCTGATTTTTCAGAAGCGGATCACCAGGCCTTTCTTCTGAATGCCTATGAACATTTTGATTAGCAACTGAGTGTACCATGTGTACCAACCAGCGTTCAATATTTTAGAGTTTTCACATAAACTTTATCTTTAATAGTGTCATCAGACCTGATGAATTTTGACAAATGTGTACACCTGTGTCACCAAACTCCTTTCAAAATAAGAAACAATGCTATCACCCAGAAAGTTTTCTCGTGCCCCTTTCCAGTTGAAGTGCACCCTTATTCTCCAAAGACAGCCACTGTTCTGATTTTCTTCCATCATAGATTAGAAGTGCCTGTTCTAGAAATCTATAAAGTCAAATCAGAGATGTGTTTTGTGTACTCTTCTGTGGAAGGCTTCTTTCCTCCTGCATAAAGTTTTTGAGGTACATACAAGTTGATACACATATCAGTAGTTTATTCCTTTTTATTGCTAAGTAGTGTTCCACTGTATACTGCAGTTTATCCAGTCATCTGTTGATGGACATTTGGGTTTGTTTTCAACTTGGGACTATTGAAATAAAGGTGCTATACATATTGGTGAAGAGCAGGAGAAAGAGGATTAAACGACAGGAAGCCAGACAGAGGAACAGTCAGCCACATTGACCCAGGTGGGGGGGATACGAGAGGTCTCCAACAGCAGGACAAACTTGTCTGT
>NW_006921724.1:700385-716515 GCF_000298275.1 Orycteropus afer afer
GTGTTTCGTTCTGCTGTGCATGGGGTCGCTATGAGTCGGAAACGACTCGACGGCACTTAACAACAACAACAACAACAACATACATATTGGTGTAGACATACATGTTTTTGTTCATCTTGGGTAAATACCTAGGAGTAGCACTGTTGGGTTATAAGGAGGTACATTGTTTACTTTTATAAGAACTGCCCCCACTGTTCTTTCAAAGAGGTTTTTGATTCCCACTAATGATGTTTGGGAATTGCAGCTACTCCACATCCCCACGAAGATTTGGTGTGGTCAGTCTTTTTGTTTCACCTGTTCTAATGGGTATGTAGTAGCATCTTATTGTAGTTTTAATTTGTATTTTCTTGAAAACAGGTAACTGTGGCAATTTTCTCATGTAATTATTTGGCTGCTGGCATTCTTATTTGAAGTGTGGTTCAAATCTTCTGTCCATTTTTAAATTTGGTTGTCATTTTGTTGTTGAGTTGTAGACATTCTTGAAGTCTGCTTTACATGATAAATCACTCCAGCCTTTGGCTTACTGTTGCCATGGTTATATCTTTTTCCTTTTTTTTTCCCTCTATCTCGCCAAACATGGAATATTTTTATTATTATAAATGTTCCCTGTGCTCCTAGGTAGTCCTCACTTTCACCCCCAGGTCTCGATCACCACTGATCAAAATATTTCTTTCTAGTTTTGTCTTTTTGAAATGTCACATAAATGGAGTCATACAATAGGTAGCCCTTTGAGTCTGAACTTTTATTACTTAGCATAAAACAAAACAAAACACTGCCATTGAATTGATTCCAACTCATCACGACCTGTTCCTTAGCATAATAAATCATGTTTTACTAATTGTGATTAATATTTTTAACAGTCAACTGTTTTGTTGTGCATGTCAATAGTTGGTTCTATGTTATTGTTGAGCAGAGTTCCAGTGACTGGATGCATCACAATGTTTATCTGTTCACTATTGATGGATGTTTGAATTGCTCTCAGTGTTTTGCTTTCAGAATAGAGCCGCTGTGCACATGCACCTTCTGGAATACAGCTTCATCTCTCTTGGGGAAAATATGCTGGAATAAGAGTGAGTGGACTTTAATTAGTACATGTTTGTCTTCATAAGATGTTGCCATCTTGCTTTTCAAAGTGGCTATACCATTTTGCACTTTGCTAGAAATATAAAGGAGTTCTGGTGGTGCAGTGGGTAAGACACTTGGCTGCTAACCACAAAGTCAGTGGTTCAAACCCACCAGCTTCTCCTTGGGAGCAGGATGAGGTAATCAACTTTACCATAAAGACTGGCAGCCTTGGAAACCCAATGAGGGTTGCTATGAGTCATAATCAACTCCATGGCAGTGGGTTTTGTTTTTGGTTAGAAATCTACAAACTTTGTAGATTTTGAGTTGTGCTGATCCCTGCTGGTATTTGGTATTGTCAGTTTTTGTATGCTTCAGTGGACCTATTATACTAGGTGGGTACCATTGTTGTTGTTGTTTGCCATCGAGTTGGCCCCGACTCATTGCGACCCCTCCTTGGGTTTCCGAGGCAGTATCACCACAGAAGTAGGATTGCCCAACCTTCCTTCCGAGGAGTGGCTGGTGGGTTTGAACCGCCAGCCTTCTGGTGAGCAGTCAAGTGCCCACCAGAAGGCTGGCGGTTCAAACCCACCAGCCACTCCTCGGAAGAAAGGTTGGGCAATCCTACTTCCGTAGTGATACTGCCATATTGGTATTTTATTTTTATTTCAATTTGATGTCTAATAATGTCAAGCACTGTTTTTATTTTCTTATTTGCCATGTGTACTTCCTCTTTGGTGAAATGTCTTTTCAAAGACATTTTTCATTTTTCTTCTGTTTTCTTTTTACTTTTTTTTCATTTTGTTTGTTTTCTTAATGAGTTCTGTAAGTTATTCACATATTATATGTACAAGTCATTTATCAACCTTTTTCTTTTTCATTTGCATGCATCTCTTCGGTTATAGCTAAGTTTTCATAATTTTGTCCCGTGTATATTCTACTATATTCATGGATAGATTTGTAGCACATAGGTAATATATTTTTCTAAACATCAACTTTTAACCTCTGTCTTTATAATTAAAGGGTGTTTTGAGCAGAACATACACTCAAATCTTGCTTTATTTTATCCATTCTGACATTATTTGCCTTTTAGTGACTAGTCTTTCATTATTTAATCAATTATTGATAAGGCTGGTTACATTTACCATTTATAAATTTTGTTTCTTTATTTGTTCCCTCCATTTTTTGTTCTCCATTCTTTTTTATTTCTTTCCCTTGAATTATTTAGGTTTTTTAGAGGTGCATTTTAATTTATCCATTGGTTTTTAAATTATATCTCTTTATGTTTTTAGTGGTTACTCTAAGGATTACAATAAGCCAGCTGCTGATGACTCATGGTGACCCAATGTATGTCACAGTAGAACAGTGCACTGTAGGGTTTTTAATGACTGATTTTCCAGAAGTAGATCACCACTTTCTTCTGAGGTTCCTCTGGGTAGGTGGACTTGAACTTCCAACCTTTCAGTTAGCATCCAAGTATATTAACCATTTATATCACCAGGGAACTCTGGTGGCATAGTGTCTAAGGCATGTGACTGGTAACCAGAAGGCTGGCAGTTCAAATCCACCAGCCATTCCTCGGAAGAAAGGTTGGGCAATCTATTTCCATTGTGATACTGCCTGGGAAACCCAAGAAGGGGTCGCTATGAGTCAGATCCAACTCAACGGCAGTGTTTATCACCCAGGGAGACTCCATATCTACTTAGAGTAAATACAATTCATGTTAAATGTATAAATCCTGCAATCATATAGGTCCATTTACCACTCTTCCACTGTCCTTTATAGCACTGTCCTATATATTATATCAACATGTGCAAGATTATATGAGATAATTTATAATTTTTTGCTTTAAACAGTCATAAAAATTTTAAAGATTTAAGTGGAAACTATATTTTAATTTTACCTAGAAATTTACTATAAATTTAAATTTACTTCATTCTTATCCTGAAATGCAAGTTTCAATCTGGTGCCATTTGCTATAAACTCTGGAACGTCCTTTGGCATTTCTTTCTAATTTGCACTAAGATTTGCATTAAGACAAGCTGTCTTAGTGTTCTTTTCTCTGAATACGTATTTTGCCTTCTTTGTTAAAGAATACTTTCACTGGGTATAGCATTCTGAGTTACCATTTTTTTCATTAAGTCCTTTAAAGATACTGTTCCACTCTCCTCTGGCCTCCATATGAGACGTCTGTTGTTGTTGTTATATGCCGTCGAATCGGCCCCGACTCATAGCGACCCCACCTTGGGTTTCCGAGGCAGTATCACTACGGAAGTAGGATTGCCCAACCTTCCTTCCAGACGTCTATGTTGTTGTTGTTGTTGTTTGCCGGCCCGGACTCATAGCGACCCCTCCTTGGGTTTCCAAGGCAGTATCACTACGGAAGTAGGATTGCCCAACCTTCCTTCTGAGGAGTGGCTGGTGGGTTTGAACCGCCAGCCTTCTGGTGAGCAGTCAAGTGCCTTAGGCATTATGTTACCAGAGCTCCCCCAGACGTCTATAGACATTCAAATCATCATTCCTCTCTATGTAAGGTGTTACTTTCCTCTGACTGCTTTCAAAATTTTCTCCTTAATTGTGGTCTTCCACACTTTGACAATCATGTACTAGGTATGTTTTCATCATATTCATCCTACTGGGGGTTTGCTGACCTTCTTGTATCTATAAACTTAATTGGGAGAACTTTTGACCATTATTTCTTCAAATATATATTCTGTCCCATTCTTTCTCCCTTCTCATTCTGGTATCCTAATTATACATACATTAGATATTTTTATATTGTTCCACAGGTCCCTGGGGCTCTGGTGTGTGTTTTTGTTTTGTTTTCAATCTTTTTCTTTGTTTTTCAGATTGAATCATTATTATCATTTTATTTTCAAGCTCATGGAACTCGAGAAGATGAGCACAACGTAATTAGATCACTATAACTAACCTTTGAAGAGTTATTGTAAACCAGACAGAGGCTGAAAGAAACATGTAGTTCTAATTTTCCAAGTTAATTTGTACTAACTAGAGCTTTTTTATCCTAGCTGAAATTCAAATAAATAAGAAAATTACTATTAATAAACATATATTAAAAGCCAAGAACTGTACTGGCACTTTCATATATTCATTCTATTTAATCCAGATCATAACCAACTAGTATGTAATTGTACACACTTTACAGAAAATGACACAGAGGAACAAATAAGTAACTCATCCCATGAGTAAACTTAAGAGCTGAGACATTAACTGAGGACTCTTATTATAGCTCTTTCCACCACATATCTCATTAAAAAAAAAAAAAAAAAGCTAAATAAAAGGAATCATCAAGAATTGGACATGTCAACTAATCTGATTCCTTTCTATAACAAGATTAGAATATAAGTAGATATTAGAAGTATGGGGGATACAGAATACTAGAATTTCAGCAAGGAGTCTGTTGTGAGTTAATATGATATTGGGGCTAAGAATTAAGGATCAGAAGACAGACAAATCCTTTGAATGCTGCTTCCAGCACTTAGCTCTTTATGTAACTCTGGCCAAGCCATTTAAACTCTCTAAGACATAGCTCCCTCATCTTTTTCAAATAGGAATTATATATTAACTAATCTCATAGGGTTTTGGTAAAGACTGAATGAGGTAAACGCACAGTATCTGCCACATGGTATTAAATACTTAATACCAGTCATTACTATTCAAGTATAACATCCTTGCAGGCAAAAGAGGAAATACAGTGACTGAATAACAACATAGTTAACAACATAAATAACAATAACTAATATTATTAGCCTTCTTCTGTTCAACTTCTATCAAAGTCTGCTTGTAGTTTCTAATTTTCTTCTAAAGAAAAAATATTGCAATGGGATCATTAATGATACAGTTTGTGCTAGGCTGCTAAGTTGAAGATTTTAATCCAGCAGCACCGCAGAAGAAAGGCCTGGCAATCTACTTCTATAAGATTACAGCCATTGAAAACCCTATGGACAGCAGTTCTACTCTGAAATACATGGGATTGCCATGAGTCAGAATCAACTCAATGGCAAAGGGTTTAATTCTAGCTTGGCTGGCACAAAAATTTGCTTGTTTTTTATACCAAGAAAACACTGGAAATGATATGAATGTATTTACAGCGCATTGCTTAAATAAATTATGGTTAAATTACATGAACCTAATAAAGGATATGTCTTAACGGAACATTTGATAACATGGAAAATGCTTATTTCATCTATAATATAATCACAATTTTATGTATGTTGTGTAGGGGACAAAAAGACTAGAAGGAAATACACCAAAAGACTAACATGATATCTTATGAATGAAGAGGTTACAGATAATTTGGATTTCCTTATTATGCATTACTAAATTCCCAAGTTTTCTATAATGAACTAGAATTCTTTTTATAATTGAAAAATATTTTCAGAAAAAAAATTTGTATAGTTTTATGTATGCATTAAACCCATCAGAAATTGACTGATTAAACCCATCAGCATTTTGACAGCTTGGGTTTACAATATCCGAGTTTCTTGTATTACCTCCATCCAAACCAAAAACCAAACTCACTGCCATCGAGTCATTTCCAACTCATAGCAACCCCCATTGGGTTTCCAAGGCTGTAAATCTTTATGGAAGTAGATCACCCAGTCTTCCTTCCGCAGAGCAGCTGGTGGGTTTGAACTGTTGACCTTCTGGTTAGCAGTCAAGTGCCTTATGGATGTCACAAAATGTTAAAAATCAAATTACATTTCAGTTTTTTTTTTTTTTTTTTAAGTTCGGGAAAGAGAAGTTGCCATAAGATGTTTTTAGAAATAGGAAGGATGCCAAGAATAGATAGAAAGGGTTACAAATCAAAGTTCCAGGAAGCAGGGAGAAAAATAAAAGCAAAAACCAGTTGCTGAGTTGACTTGGACTCATGGCAACCCCCTGTATGCAGAGGAGAACTGCTCTACAAGGTTTTCAAGGTTGTGACTTTTGGAAACTAATCTCCAGGTCTTTTTGCTGAGGCACCTCTTGGTGAGTAAATCACAACTTATAAAAATCTCCCACTTCAAACTCTTCAGCATTGTTCTGAGTGTATCCTACTCAGACTCTGATAATAAGGTAAATTCTACACTCTCTAAATTAATGAGCCAAGGAAGATTTAATGAAACTTCAAAATCTAAAGTGTTAGCTAATATTACATAACAGTAAAGAACAATGATGAATTATGGAACATCTCATAACATGGATGAACTTAGAGCCCATTATGCTGAGTGACGTTAGTTAATCACAAAAGGACCAATATTGTATTGAGACCACTATTATAAAAGTCAAGGAGTTCCAGCAAGATGGTGGAATAGGCATATAAGCTACACAGACCCTCTGCAACAAAGCAATGAGAAACTAATTGAAACCAATACAGAAGATGATTCTGGAACCCTAATCTTTGAAGGGAAGGATAAAGAAGTGAGTAAGATACCAATTAGTAGAAGAACCTGAATGAAACAGTGAGTAAGGAGGCAAACATAGCTGCAGGCTGCCACATAACCCAAGATGCAGAAACAGCAGAAGATAAACTAGATGATTGGAACTGTCTAAAAATTAGTTTCTTATGTGTATCAAAAGATTTCTCCAAAAGAGCAGAAAGAGAACATACAGAATGGGAAAAATTTTCAGCAATGACTTACTGGACAAAGGACTTACCTCTAAAATTTATAGAAAACTCTAACATTTATAGAAAACTCTAACATTTATAGAAAACTCTATGTATCAAAAAAACAAACAATCCAACTAAAAAATAGGCAGAAGATATGAACAGACACTTCACCAAAGAAGATATGCAGGCAGCCAACAAACACATGAAGAAATAGTCACAATCTTTAGCTATCAGAGAGATACAACTCAAAACAACTATGAGATACTATTTCACCCCAGCATTAATAGCAAAGTTCAACAAGACAGAAAATAACAAATGCTGGCAAGGATGTGGAGAGATTGGGACTCTCATACACTGCTGGTGGGGCTGTCAAATGATACAACCACTGTGGAAAGCAGAATGGCAATTCCTTAAAAAGCTGGAAATAGAAATACCATTTGATCCAGCAATCCCATTACTAGGTATATATACTAAAGAAGTGAGAGGCAGGCAGAAACATATATGCACACCCATGCTCACTGCAAAGAGATGGAAACAACCTAAGTTCCCATCAACTGAGGAATGGAAAAACAAACTGTGGTACATATACACAATGGAATACAATGCAACCCTAAAGAATAATATAGAATCTGCAAAATATCACATAACATGGATGAACTTGGAGGACATTATGGTGAGTAAAATAAGTCAGTCACAGAAGGACAAATACTGTATTAATCCACTATTGCAAAAAGTCAAGGAAAGGTTTATACATAGAAGGAAAATTTCTTCGTTGGTTACCAGGGATGGAGGAAGAGGAGAGGCTTAATTCCTAGATAGACTGGGGGGGAAAAAAAAAATATATAAACCAAAAATTATTAGTGGTTACCAGGGGTACGAGGGAGGGGAAAGGAGAAGCTGTTCTTTGCAGGGCACTGAGTTTATGCTAATGGTGATGGAATATTTGGGAAAAGGATAGCAATGATGGTGGCACAACATGAAAAATGTCATCAATGTTCCTGAACTGTAAATGGGGAAGTTATGTTGGTGAATGTCTTGTCATGTATGTTTTCACAACAATAAAAGTAAAAAAATCATAGTAAGTCAAGAAAAGGGTTTCTCTCTCTCACACACACACAAACTCAAAATATTCTTTGATGGTTACCAAGGATAGGTAGTAGTTGTTGTTGTTGTTGTTAAGTGCCGTCGAGTCATTTCCGACTCATAGCGACCCCATGCACAGCAGAACGAAACACTGCCTGATCCCGTGCCAGCCCCACAATCCCTGCTATACTTGATCCCATCATCGCAGCCACCGTATCAATCCATCTCCTTGAAGGCCTCCCCCTCTTTCGTCGACCCTTCACCCTACCAAGCATGACATCCTTCTCCAGGGAATGGTCCCTTCTTACAACATGACCAAAATAGGTGAGACGAAGTCTGGCCATTCTTGCTTCCAAGGAGCATTCTCGCTGTACTTCCTCCAGGACAGATCTGTTAGTTCTTTTAGCAGTCCATGGTACTTTCAGCATTCTCCACCAGCACAACTCAAAAGCATCAACTCTTCTTCGGTCTTCCTTATTCATTGTCCAGCTCTCACATGCATACCAGGCAATTGGAAATATCATGGCTTGTATCAGGCGCACCTTAGTCCTCAAGGAGATATCCTTGCTCCTCAGCACTTGAAACTATTCCTTCGCAGTTGACTTTCCCAATGCTACACGTCATCTAATGTCCTGACTGCTGCTTCCGTTGGCATCGATTGTAGAACCAAGCAACGTGAATTCTTTGACAACCTCAATCTTCTCTCCATTTATTGTGATGCTGCTCATTGGTCCAGTTGTGAGGATTTTTGTTTTCTTTATGTTGAGATGTAATCCATACTGCAGACTGTATTCTTCAACCTTCTTCAGTAGGTGCCTTAAGTCATCCTCACTTTCAGCAAGCAAAGTTGTATCGTCTGCATATCTCAGGTTGTTAATGATTCTTCCTCCAATCCTGATACCACGTTTTTCTTCATATAGTCCAGCTTCTCGGATTATTTGCTCAGCATATAGATTGAATAAGTGTGGAGAAAGAATACAACCCTGACATACTCCCTTCTTGATTTTAAACCATGTAGTGTCCCCTTGTTCTGTTCGAACGACAGCCTCCTGGTCAAGGTACAGATTCCTCATGAGTACAATCAAGTGCTCAGGAATTCCCATTCTTCTCAATGTTATCCATAATTTGTCATGATCCACACAATCAAATGCCTTTGCATAGTCAATAAAACACAAGTAAACATCTTTCTGGTATTTCCTTCCTTGAGCCAAGATCCATCTGACTGGGTTTCCAAGGCTGCTATGATATCCCGTGCTTACCTTGCTCCCCAAGGACAGGTAGTTAAGAAAGGGTAAAGCACTAACTAGAGGGTAGACACATTTGGAAAAAAAAGAAGAAAAAAGATTATTGCTAAGGAAACTCTATGAGGTAGTTCAACTCAGTCACAAGGAGTCACTATGATTTGAACTTGATGGCACCCAACAGCAATACATTACTCCCTACCCACTGTACCCTCTCAGGCACTCCTAAAGGTCTATGAACTTTGGATATTTTTCACCACATCTGAGTTCTCTACTCCATGGTGCCATCCTCTCTTGAATTCTACATGTTTCAATTGAAAGTGATGTTGGCTGAGACCTCTTCTCAGACATCACTCATCTCTAATTGGAGACTTTAAACCTGGGTCCTCAAAGTTAGCAACAACTTAATACCTATAAGGCTACAAGCCCCCAAGACATCTGTCACTAGCTTACCAGGGACACAGTATCCTAGCCGATTTCCCTGGATTCCAGAAGGAAGTACACTTACTCAGTTCACTACAACTGTCAGTCTAGAGAAGTCAAGAGACTCTGAATGATGCTTAGCATTATAAATAATACACTTATAGCTACACTATGACACAACAGCCAGACGACATGATGTCAAAATAGACATTTTGATTGTATAGCTCCTTTAGGCAGCAGAAATAACTTAGCTTATAACATATAAAATCAAATCTCCTTTGCCTTAAATCCTTTTTGGAACAAGGCATTAAGAAAAAAAATCTGGCCAACCAGTCAAGCAGTCATTAAAATTAAAGAATAGTTCCTGGTCAGCTGGGTCCAAGTGTCCATGGTGGAGGAAGGGCTTTGGATACTTTCTTGTCTAGTGGTCTTGATATTTGTACCTGAGGAATCTGAGCTCTGAGAAGGTTCTTTGTACATTGTACACTGGGGTTCTGTTCATGATTTCATTGGAAAAGGGGGCTCTGTTGCTTTTTTTTTTTTTTAAAAAGGTAGGAGGAATAATAGATAAGGGATAAATAGGTGAAGCAAAGAACATTTTAAGAACAATGAAACTATTCTTCAGGATACAGTAATGATAGATACATGAAAATATGCCTTTGTGAAAACCCAGGGAAATGTACAACACAAAGAACCAGCCAGTTGCTGTGGAGTCAACAATGACTCATGGCGACCCCACGTATGACAGGGTAGAACTGTGCTCCACAAAGTTCTCTTTTTTTGGAAGTAAGTTGCCAGGTCTTTCTTCCCAGGTGCCTCTGAGTGGACTCCAAACCAACAACCTTTCAGTTAGCAGTTGAACACTCTGGGCTTCAGTTAATAATAATGTATGGATATTGATTCACTAAATTATAGTAAGATGTTAATAACAGGAGAAACTATGCAGGGAGAAGAGGAGGCACATGGAAACTCTGTACTTTCTGCACTATTTTTTCTGCTCTAAAAAATGAAACGTATTAAAAATGGGTTAAAAAAATTAAGCCACTGATCTAACACAACTTTCTCTTTTTAGAGACCCAGCAAGGGTCATGATTCTTCCAGGAGCACACAGTGGGTGTCAAAATGACACAAGATGAAGTTACTGTCTACATCTCCAGGGTTTTTCACATTGCCACTCCACCACATGCTTTCATTTTCTGGTTAAATCTGTACACACATATTACGTAATTATAAAATGTGAAAGCTACATTAACGTCCAGGTGACTTCTGGAACCAAAGGACAGAGAAAGAAGTGGGAATAGATCATAGCATAATTCCTCCTTCTTTTCTTCCCTCCTCCACCCTTCTCACCTCTCAAGAAAATAATTCTCTGCCAGGCAATGACGTCATCATTTTCCTCTTTGCTAATTTGAATACTCTTGTGGGAGAGCCAAAAAAAAAATGAAAATGATGAATGACTCCTTGTGCAATGTAGGAAAAATGTGGCGTCTGGGATCTCACAGTGACAGAATACCCCTCATGCAGAAAGAGAACATGCTTCTTTCCAAAACACAAAGCAGAAACAAAGAGATTTCAGAGCTCAGAATGTGTTCAGCCAAATGGTAGATGTGTACAGGATTTTAAAGGGGCAGATGAAAGCAAATCAACTCTCACCTCCAAAATAGGTAAATGCTTATTTTAAAGGGGAAATATAATAGTTTTTCTCAGTAAGTCACAAAGCAAAGTCCAGGGAGAGGGATGCTTAATAGGTAGAAGGAAAAGTATCTGTTTAATTACCTAACGTATGTAGAGATTTTTAATAAAAGACATTTAAAACCAGAGCTCAGCCTCAGTCTCTACACCACATTATATATGTGAGCAGTCATTCCTGAATTATCATGAACACTCAATTCTAAGAACAGCTAAAATGATTCCATTTAGAAACTAATGTTAATTCATAAAGTTTTAAAGTACTGCCTTCCTATCATATATGTCTTAACACATCAGAACCTTGGAATATATTCTCAGTCTTTATGTTTGCATTCTCCAAGTGGTAGCTATGGGCAGGCTCTGTTTGGGAAGCACCAATGTTTTTTTTTGTTGTTGTTGTTTGCCGTCGAGTCGGCCCCAACTCATAGCGACCCCTCCTTGGGTTTCCGAGGCAGTATCACTACGGAAGTAGGATTGCCCAACCTTCCTTCCGAGGAGTGGCTGGTGGGTTTGAACCGCCAGCCTTCTGGTGAGCATTCAAGTGCCTTAGGCACTATGCTACCAGAGCACCAATGTTAGTGGGTAGATAAAGGGGACCAGAACTTACTGACCAGCCACTCCGTATCAGGGACAGTGTAAAGGGCTTTACACAGTGCTATCCCCTTGATCCTCATACAACACTCAGAGTAAGCATTACTACTGAAAAAAAAAAAGAAGAAGAAGAACCAAACCCATTACAGTTGAGTCAATTCCAACTCATGGTGACTTCATGTGTGACATGGGTAGAACAGCTCCATAGGGTTTCTTTTGTCTGTAGTATCAACAGAAGAAACAGATTGCCAGGCCTTTCTTCTGCAATGCCGCTGGGTGGGTTTGAACTACTAACCTTTAGGTTAGTAGCCAAGAGCAACCGTATATACCACCCAGGGCCCTTGGGCATTACTACAGTTTACCTATTTTAAGGTGACAAGTCATAGAACTTGCCTTAGGCCAGTAAGCCTGTGAAGTTCCAAGGCTTATACACCTCTCAAGATCCATGTTAAAATGACAGCAGTAACTAAAGTTTAGATGAGTCATTTATGGGGCATGACTGCAAGTCAGTGGTGATGAAACAACATGGAAAGAGAGAGCCAGAATGGTGACACAACATGAAGAACGTAAGCACTGTCACTGAACTGTACATGTAGAAATTACTGAATAGGGTATGCTGTGCTGTGTATATTTTCACCAAAAA
Source organism: Orycteropus afer afer (assembly GCF_000298275.1). Taxonomy (NCBI): domain Eukaryota; kingdom Metazoa; phylum Chordata; class Mammalia; order Tubulidentata; family Orycteropodidae; genus Orycteropus; species Orycteropus afer. The sequence continues at coordinate 712,732 of NW_006921724.1, forward strand.
TAAAATAAATATTTTAAAAATGTATATCCCATGCTGCCTTATCTGATACAAGCCAGGCTTCTAATATGCTCACTCTGTGCACACAGAGGTCTACGTAAATGGCCTTGTCACTGATGAATAACTCCTTTGGACTCCACAGAAAACATTCCCAATCATCATGAGGCCCAGCTTACTTCTGAAATATAATCAATACTCCTGGCTTTGGCTCTAAAATAAATCTAGTCTGGCGAAAAGAAGTTTAGAGAACTCCTTGTCACCATCTTTATTTATTGGCTTTCCTAGCCCCAAAGCTTGCTATATTATCTTTTGTGCTTGTTTTATATGTAACAGAATCATTTGGCAAAACTAATGTCAACACAGGAGTTCTAGTAGCGTAGTGCCTAAGCCACTTGACTGCTAACCAGAAGGCCGGTAGTTCAAACCCACCAACCATTCCTCAGAAGGAAGGTTGAGCAATCTACTTCTGTGGTGATACCACCTCGGAAACCCAAGGAGGGGTTGCTATGAGTCAGGTCCAATTCAACGGCACACAACAACAACAACGTCAACATATACATCATAGAGGTCAAAAAGAAAAAAAAAAGGATCATACCCAAAATTAAATAATAATGAGCATTTGACAAATATTTTCTATGTGCAGAAGTCAATGCCTTACATCCTCACCACCATCCTGGGTAAAATGCGGGCTCTTTAGGACTGTATTTCCTACTGTGAAAAGTCCTGGGGTGGCACAATTTGCACTCAATTACTAACCAAAAGGTTGGTGGTATGAACCTGCCCAGTGGCATCATGGGATAAAGGCCTGGCAATCTGCTTCTAGCATAGTGGCTAAGGCACTTGACTGCTAACCAGAAGGCTGGCGGTTCAAACCCACCAGCCACTCCCCGGAAGGAAGGTTGGGCAATCCTACTTCCGTAGTGATACTGCCTCGGAAACCCAAGGAGGGGTCGCTATGAGTCAGGGCTGACTCGATGGCACATAAGAACAACAACAACAACAACAATCTGCTTCTATAGAGATCATAGTCAAGAAAACCCTACAGAGCACAGCTCTACTCTGCAACACATGGGATTGTCATGACTCAGAATCAACTAATGACAACAGGTTTGGTTTTGCCCCCTGCACCCTCTGAGCCTAACACAGGATCCTGCACACAGCTAGCACTCAAGAGAAATGAAGTGAGCAACTGAAATTTGGGGGAGGGGGAGAAAAAAGGTAGAAATGATTACGTTATGCAGATAAGGAAATGGAGGCTTGAAAGTTTCCATGACTTAGCCAAGGATCTCACTGCTGTCGAGTTGGATCCGACTCATAGCGACCCCTCCTTGGGTTTCCGAGGCAGTATCACTATGGAAGTAGACTGCCCAATCTTCCTTCCAAGGAGTGGCTGGTGGGTTTGAACTGCCAGCCTTCTGGTTAGCAGACAAATGCCTTAGGCAGAGCTGGGATTCTAACCAGGGCATAAGTATCACATTGTCAAGAGCTAAGCCACTAGGTCAAACCAAGATATTCTGTCCTAAGCAATACAAAATGAGTGAGCCATGGGCAACAATGCAGTTTCTGCTAATATTTCCCATGATGGACACCTATGGCATTATCTACTTTCCTTTCTGTAAGTCTCATAAACCCTCAAAAGATTAAGACTGCCACCATTGAGAACATTCAAAAGTCTGTGTTGTGGTGTTGGAGGGGGCTCCAGAGGAAGGGCTTCGACTGTGTTTCCAGCATAGCAGAACCACTGGGATGGCTGGGCAGCTTGGCCTACCGCACACCCTAGAAGAGACCATGCTCACCTGCACAGGAGGCTTTGGGCTCACCATAACATTCATTCTCACTCTACAGTACAGTAAAACTTGGTGTACGTTGCTCAATACTGAGAGAAGGAGAAGGCCTAATTCTAACGAAAATGCTAACTATGTAGAAGACTGTAGCCATCATAACATGACAAGCATCAAGTAAGGTTCCGTACTTTAAAAAATTAGTTAAAAAAAATGAATTAAAAAAAAATCTCAGAACACTAAAAATTAATGTGGACACATCTCTGAAAAATAATAGACAACTAAATAATTCAACTCCAGGATCTTGGTATCTGAAAGGTTTATTTATTCAAGCGTTGATTTGGGAACAACAACAAAAAAAATTGATGGGAGAACTTGCTACAAACACCCTTCACTCATAATTGGTAGAGTCAAAGGCTGGAGTTACATTTTAAGCTTTAATTTAGAAGTAAACATTAAAATGAAGGTTTAACAAAATTCTCTGAGATTTTCACTTTTAAAATACCAAATTGGGCCCATAAAAAAGCTCACACTAATTATTCCCAAGCAACCAACTTCTTAAAAACCCTTTATTTCACAATTACACTAATACCCCATTAATTTGGGACACTTATTGGTGTATTTATTCTTTGCTCATTACCTACGTGCACATTAAGAGTACACCAATGATAACACAATACAGGCATTAATATGTAATACATCAACAAAAGCCATCTGGAAAGTTAATGAATAATCAAGGGATTTCAAATTAAACTACAGAATTTTCCCTTAGAATCTTTAGGACAACACTGTCAAGTCCAATCTATTCACTTCGCCTCCAGAATCAATTTTTCAAACTTTATGACAGGTCTAATCGCTTCCACCTGTGTCTCTAGCTTGACTCTTGACTGGCATGCTACCAGCCTGGGTGGAAATGCAGACAAAGACCCCTATTAGGCTCCGGCTGTTTCTCTACTGTGAGGTCACTCAGCCATTAAATTAGTTCCAGCCCAATTTCAGTCTTCTCAGGCCTCGACTTCAGGGGAGGCGGGCACCAAGCAAAGTGTATTAGGGGAGCATGATAAGGTGGGAAGAAAAGGGAAAAGAGATGTTTAGGACCAAACAGACATGTATGTGTAGAGTTGAAAAGCTGAGATAGGCCTCGAGTTCTAAAATAAAAATACAAATACTAAAACTAGACTGCTCCTAGAAGTCAGGTTGGTGAAACTTCATCTTGCTTTCTTTGGACATGTCATCAAGAAAGAAAGAACAATTCCTGGAAAAGGACATCATGTTTGGTAGAGGATCAGCCAAAATGAGGTAAATCCTCCATGACATGGACTGACACACTGGCTGCAACAATGGGTTCAAACATACCAACAAACATGAGGATGGTGTAGGGCCGAGCAATGCTGCATTCTGTTATACGTAAGGTTGCCAAGAATGAGAGCTGCCTCAATGGCAACTAGCAACAACAAAATCTTTCCTCAATGATGGTGGCTATTTCCCCCAATATTACCCCCACTACAAATTAAAAAGAAAAAAAAAATTCTTTTTAAAGCTTTTTAATGGGATTATGTCTCCTTTTCTTTCACTTTGCTTATGGAAAGTCAACTGTCTCCCATACAACATTTCCTCAACTAACTGGAGGATAATTCACGAAGCTAGTTTAGCTTTCTAAAATACTGGATGTTAGTTATCAATAGAAAGGCTGGCTAGGGTGAGACTGTTTCCTTGAAGAGTGTTATGGATTGAACTGTGTTCCCAAAAAGCATATATTGTAAATCCTAATCCCTATACCTGTGGTTACAATCCCATTTGGGAATGGTTCTTGTTATGTTAATGAGGCAGTATTAGTGTCTTAAGGAAATCTATTTTGAGATATAAAGAGATTGATCTTTGACAAAGGGATGAAATCCATTTATGGGGAAGAGAATGTCTGTTTAACAAGGTGCTGGCAAAACTGGAGATCCCTTTGCAGAAAAATGAAACAAGATCTGTACCTCACACCATACACAAAAACGAAC
>NW_006921724.1:717770-720402 GCF_000298275.1 Orycteropus afer afer
CATCATCAGGAAAGACCAATCGCTAGACAAGGAGATCATGTTTGATAAAGCAGAGTTGGGAAAAATGAAGGAAACATTCAATTAAATGAATTGACACAATAGCCACAATAATGGACTGAAATATACCAATAATCACAAAGATGGCACAAAATCAGGCAAAGTTTCATTCCGTTATAATGTTGTCATGAGTCAGAGCTGACTCGATGGCAACCAACAAAAATCAAACTAGTTGGTGTGACATAGCCAGGTCAGACCACTAGGGGAAACACCACTCACCCATCTGCTTTTTTTGTTTGTGTTTGAAAGGGGCTTGAGGGAGAAACCCACAGATCTTTCAAATTGCCTTGAGCCAGCAGCTCCACTACTTCTTCTCCCCAGAGTTCTTTTCTCTCCACTGAATCACTAATATAGTTTCAAAATTCATGGGGTCAGGAGGTAAAAGTGGTAGTGGTTGATGGCTTCAAGATCAGTTGGCTCTCACACCAACGCCCCCCTTAAAAAAAAAAAAAAAAACTCACTACCATCAAGTCAGTTCCAACTCATAGCAACTCCCACTGGGTTTCCAAGGCTGCAAACCTTTATGGAAGTGGATTGCCCCCCATCTTCCTCCTGTGGAATAACTGGTGGGTTTGAAGCACTGACCTTCTGGTTAGCAGCCAAATGCCTTACTGCACCACATGAGCTCCTTGGCTCTCATACCCAAAGAGATCAAATACTGAAGTGCTTCAAGTCATCCTCATTTTCAGCAAGCAAGGTTGTGTCATCTGTGTACCACAGGTTGTTAATGAGTCTTCCTCCAATCCTGGTGCCACATTCTTCACATAGTCCAAAATCTCAGATTATTTGCTTAGCATACAAACTGAGTAAGTATGGTAAAAGGATACAACCCTGATGTACACCTTTCCTGACTTTAAACTATGCAGTATCCCCTCATTCTGTTCAAATGATAGCTTCTTGGTCATGAGCACAATTAAGTGTTCTGGAATTCCCTTTCTTTGTAATGTTACCCATAATTTGTGATAATCCACACTGTCTAATGCCTTTGTATCATCAATAAAACACAGGTAAATGTCTTCGCTCTCAGCCAAGATCCATCTGACATCAGCCATGATACTGCTCTTTCCATATCCTCTTCTGAATCCAGCTTGAATTTCTGGATTATATACTGCTGTAACCATTTCTGCATTATCTTCAGTAAAATTTTACATGCATATGACATTAAGGATATTGTTCAATAATTTCCACATTCTGTTGGATCACCTTTCTTTGGATTGGGCACAAGTATGTGTGGTAGTTAAGGCTGTATGTCAACCAGGCTGGGCAGCTGGATGTAGTTATTCCTCATGGTGAGATTGATAATCAAGTCCATGGCAGAATCTACTCAGCTACTGGAGTAGCTGAGTAGCTGCTTTAGGGATGTGGTCTCCTTCCAGTAAGAAGCAACTTTGAGGAAGATCTCTAGCTTTCTGGCACACTTGAACCCTGCATGTAGCTGAGTTGCTATTCAACAGCCTGCCATGCCCTGCCAATCTAAGGACTTCTGGATTTGAATTAGTGGTCTGCCATGTTGTTTGGTAACAGTGGGACTATGCCGTCTCACTTGTCGACCTTGGGTTTGTCAGCCTCAGCAGCCAGCAGCTATCTATGTGAAGAAAAGCCTCTAGCTCCAGTGGGCCGGGAGCAGGAGGCAGAGCTAAAGCCCAAGGTTGAAGGGCTCTCACTCAGGCCCTAGAGCTTGGCACTTTGAACTCAGACTTCTACCTCCAAAACTGTAAGAGAATAAATTTTTGTTTGTTCAAGCCATCCCATATGTGGTATATTCCTGTCAAAGCAGCACTAGGTAACCAAAACAATATGAATCCCTTCCAGTTGGTTGGCCAGATAGCTGTCTTCCTAATTTCTTGGCATAAACAAGTAATTAGCTCCAGCACTGCATCTGTTTGTTGAAACACCTCAATATGTATTCTATCAATTCCTGGAACCTTGTTTTTCACCAATGTCTTCAGTGCAACTTGGACTTCCTTTAATACCTTTGGTCTTGATCAAATGCTATCTCCCGAAATAACTGAATAAGGACCAACTCTTTTTAGTACATTCTTTCCATCTTTTGATGCTTCCTGCATCATTCAATATTTTGTCCATAGAATCCTTCTATATAGCAACTCAAGGCTTGAGTTTTTTCTTCAGTTCTTTCAGCTTGAGAAATGTTGAGTGTGTTCATACCTTTTCGTTTTCAAACTCCAGGTCTCTACACACTTCATTATAATTGACTTTGTCTTCTCAAGCCACTCTTTGAAATATTCTGTTCAGCTTTTTATTCCATCATTTCTTCTATTTGCTTTAGCTACTCTCCTTTCAAAAGCAAGTTTCAGAGTCTCTTCTGATATCTATTTTGGTCTTTTCTTCCTTTCCTACCTTAGCAAGGTTAGGTTAGTTAGGTTTGTATTCAAAAAAGAAATTATGACATCCTCTAAAATATCAGTCAGAAGTTAAATTTCCAAATTCTCTAAGATGTTATGTTGTTGTTATGTGCTGTCGAGTCGGACCTGACTCATAGCGACCCCTCCTTGGGTTTCCGAGGCAGTATCACTGCAGAAGCAGATTGCCCAACCTTCCTTCTGAGGAGTGGCTG
>NW_006921724.1:720537-779532 GCF_000298275.1 Orycteropus afer afer
TGTTGTTGTTATGTGCCGTCAAGTCAGCCCTGACTCATAGTGACCCCTCCTTGGGTTTCCGAGGCAGTATCACTACGGAAGTAGGATTGCCTGACCTTCCTTCCGAGGAGTGGCTGGTGGGTTTGAACCGCCAGCCTTCTGGTTAGCAGTCAAGTGCCTTAGCCACTATGCTACCAGAGCTCCCAAACTAGTGTTATAAGTAGAATAATTATTTTCCCTACAACAATAATTCTGGCAGGCACTGGTGTACTGCTTGGGGGCCTTCAACTCTTTTTCACCTCTACTCTAGCCTACTGGAGTCCCTGGGTGATGTGAACAGTTAGCATGCTTGGCTGCTAAGCAAAAGGCTAAAGTCCTTCTGAGTCTACCCAGAGGCATCTCGGAAGAAAAGGCTGGCAACTTACTTCTGAAAAATCAGCCACCCTATGGAACACAGCTCTACTCTGACACAACCATGAGTTGGTGTCAACTGAACAGTAATTTATTTATTTAATCTCTAACCCAATGGTGGTCACTATGAGTCAGAATCAACTTGATGGCAGTAGGTTTGGTTTTTGGTTTGGTCTAGCCCATTAGAAAGAGCCACTCCATGGTGGTAGTATACAGAAATGATGTATACCAGGAAAAAGTAAGCATGGAGTGAACCCAGTCCACAATTTTAAAAATTCTACTTGCTCTGTTTCATCTGTTGGTTCACTGATATAAAAGTACCAAACTATTATTAACCTTCAGAAACAGAACAATTCCACATACAGTAAATCCTGTTACCTAGCATTCTATTCACTGTATAACATGAGCTTTGATTTTGTTTCCAGTAATGACACTGAAACACTAAAAATGTATAAAATCAGTAGACTTTAAGTGTAAAGCACTTAAAAGCAGTGCCTGGAAGAGAAAAGTTTTCAATGAATGTTAGCTAGCCCTGAGGGTGCAACAGTTAAGCACTCAGCTATGATCCAGAAGGTTGGTGGTTCAAACCCACCCAGAAGCTCCAGAGAAGACCTAGTGATCTGCTTCCATGAAGATTATAGCTAGCCTAGAAAACCCTATGGGGTAGCTCTACTCTGTCACATGGGTCACTATGAGTCAGAATTGACTTGAGAGCAAATCACAATAACAATATTGTTGCTGTTGTTGTTGTTATGTGCTGTCGAGACAGATCCGACTCCTAGCGACCCCTCGTTGGGTTGCCAAGGCAGTATCACTATGGAAATTGATTGCCCAACCTTCCTTCTGAGGAGTGGCTGATGGGTTTGAACCGCCAGCCTTCTGGTTAACAGTCAAATGCCTTAGGCATTATGCTACCAAGAGATCCTTGGAGGACATTATGCTGAGTGAAATAAGTCAATCAAAGAAGGACAAATACTGTATTAGTCTGTTACTGTAAAAAGTCAAGGAAAGGTTTATATATGGAAGGAAATTTTCTTTGTTGGTTACCAGGGGTGGGAGGGGTGGGGAGTGAACGCTGTTAGATAGGTAGAGAAAAATATTGATTTGAGTGAAGAAAAAGCAATGTACCAAATGCGAGTGATCAATATGGTGGCACTGAGGAAGAAGAAGACACAGAGAGGTGCATGGGAGGTACAGATAACAAAGATGAACCCTTTTGCACATACAGTGCTGTGTTGTCTGTGAAGGCAAACACTGATCTATAGGTAGATAGATGGGTACACAGGCTGAACAATTAGGTATGACTATGCAGGGGGGAGTGTGCTTAAGACCATGAATAGGGTTGGCAGACAACGTTTCTACAAGTGCATTTGTATGTTCTGTAAAAATTCCCAGGTATACAGTAGAGCTGATAAGGGACAAGGTTGTAGTCACTTCTTGGCCACAGCCAGATGCCCAGAGGGAGCGAGTAGCTGGACCTGTGGGCTCAGGACCACAGTCACAGGAAACATCAAGCTCAATCCGTATAACATACTACACAAAAACACTGTTCCACATCCTACTTTGGCAAGTAGTGACTGGGATCTTAAAAGCTAGCAAACGGCCATACAGATGCTACGATGGGTCTCTCCTCATCAAGAGCAAAGAAGAATGAAAAAAAAAAAAACCAAAGATTCATGGAAACAATTAGTCCAAGTAACTGGTACACCATGCGATCCTCAGCCTATAAGACTGTGAGACCAGAAGAACTAGATGGTGCCCGCCTACCACTGTCAACCTCTCAGAGGGGGATCTGTGTAGGAGGTCCTGGATACAGTGGGAGAACAATGTGGAACAAAATCTTAAAAAAAAAAAAAAAGGGAGGGGGGGACCAGGTTTGCTAATCTGATAAAGCCTGGTGGAATCACTGAGACTATGGCCCCTAGCTCCTTCAGGTCTGGAATTGAACCCACTCCTGTGGCTTCCAGCCAAACAAAAACATTCATATGAGTTGAACATTTACATTAGGTAGATACATTCCTTGGAGAGATCAATCATGGGAGAATAGAAAGGCTGTATAAGAGGGAGACAGCTCAGGGGGCAGGAGTGCATGGGAGGGAAGGACACAGGGAAGAGGTAACCATGGGGAGGAAATGAGAGGGTGCTATTGCATTGTGGGAAATCGCAGTCAACGTCATGAGACAAAGTATATGTGAGCTGCTGTATAGAAAGTGAATTTGCTCTGTAAGCATTCACCTAAATCACAATAAAATTTTTTAAAAAAAGAAATATAAAAGTGCAACTGAAAAAAAGAGAAAGAGAGATTGAACAAGCAAGTGAGCAAACAAAGATGGAAGAAGAGAGATAAGCCAAATGAAGATCACCCAGGAACAAAGTTGAAAAGACATAAGGACCTTCCTCTAGAGCCAACAAAGACAGAAAGCCTTCCCCAAGAACAAGTATCCTGAATTCAGTCTTCTAGCCTCCTAAACTATGAGAAAATAACGTTGGTTATTAAAGCCACCCACTTGTGGTATAGCAGCACTTAGATGACTCAGACAGGTAAGAATCACTGTATCAAAGGAGTTTAGTGTTGAAGGTGCCTGAGGAGTACCTCATGTTTCAATGTCCCTGATCTGACAGCTGAACAAAGCAAGTCCCAGAGAGGTGACATTGCAAGGTCCCTCAGCTAGGTGGTCATAAAATCTTCAGTTCTAGTACTTTCCCTACTAGACTGTGAACTTTACAACATCAAACATAGAGTTGGTCTAACACACACTAATGGTACAAGAGAAGACTTGCTACCTCTCTCACTGCATCAAGTTACCTACTGCACCCACTTCTTTTATCCTGCCTGATCTCCCAGTGCTCAGACCAAAAATGGTATAAAGAGCTTTATGAACTATAATGTGCACTGGGAACTGCATCTTCAAGTGCATCTTAAAGCAAAGATAGCACCTTATCCATTGTTATGTCTCCAGTGCCTACCACAGTGCCTGGCATACAGCAGGCACTACATAAATGCTTATTCCATACATTGATGAAGTCAAAATTAAGTCTAGGAAATCAAGGGACTTAAACAATAGTAAAGAAATAAGCTTATTTAATATATAAACTTGGGAGTCCCTGGATGGTACAAATGGTTAAGTGCTCAACTACTAGGTGAAAGGACGGCAGTTGAAACCCACCCAGAGGCACCTCAAAAGACAGACCTGATGATCTGTTTCCAAAAGGTCAGAGCCTTGAAAACCTTATGGAGTAAAGTTCTACTCTGACACACATCAGGGTGCACGAGTTGGAATCAGCTTGACAGCAACAAGCAATAAAAGCAATAATATATAAATGTATTTAATAAGGAAATAGAAATTATTCCTAACAAATAAACAGCCAAGCTTTGGTGGAGCTTATTTAGGGTGTACTAAAATGCAAAGGAGCTCTGGTGGCATAGTGCCTAAGGCATTTAACTGTTAACCAGAAGGCTGGTGGTTTTGAACCACCAGCCACTCCTCTGAAGGAAGACTGGGCAATCTACTTCTCTAGAGATACTGCCTTGGAAACCTAAGGAGGAATTGCTATGAGTTGGAATCAACTTGATGGCAGTGAGTTTTGTTGTTGTTGTTGTTTAAATGCAAAGGAAATAAGTATAAATAAGTTTGTGTTTATCTGGTTCACCACACACTGTGACTTCACACCTAAATCATTTCAATATCTAAGATAAACTTGGTATAAGTCAATCAGAAAAGACATTATAATTCAAATAAAAGATTATTCTAAAAATATCACAATGACTCAGTATCCCCTCAGTAGAGGTTCAATCATTGCCTACTGCAAGATTAAGCAGAACATGCAGTGCTCCCAACCACACCACTGGAGATGCTTTTCCAGACTGGCAATAGATCTGCAGGGGCCCATACACACACCCCTGTCAAACACCCCACTACCAAGAGCTCACCTATGCAAATGGTTTCCTGGGTCTGCAACTATAGGACGCGACCATGAGATAACAGTAAACTCTGTGGTCCAGACACAGTATCGAACCCATATCCACTGAGCTAACTGGCCCCAGTGGGAAACCTAGCAGAAAGCAGATCAGACAGAAAATCAAAGCCTTTAGATCAATGCACAAAGTACAGCATCCAGAAGATGTTATACAGACAGTCAGGTGAAAAAGCCATTTCATGGTCAGAAACACATATCCGAGAAAGTGATTGGAGCAGGGATAAAATTACCTCTCAAAGTAAGGATGTCACTTTGAGGACAAAGGTGCCCCTGACCCAAGCCATGTTTTTTTTCAATCACCTCTTATGCATGGGAAACTTAGACAATGTAAAAGGAAGACAGAAGAATGGATGCATTCAAATTGTAGTGTTGGTGAAGAATATTAAATATACCATGGACTTCCAGAGAATGAACAAATATAAATATCATATGGTTATAGATATAGAAATATATAGAATATATAGAAATATAACCAGAATGCTCCTTAGAAGAGAAGATCACCAGCCTTCTGGTTAGCAGTCAAGTGCCTCAGGCACTATGCTACCAGAGCTTCTGTTTCATTATTGCCACAATAAAAGTGTGTGTTTCCACAAAGACTGCTCATAGAGGATTAAGTGCAATATTAGTTTTAGGAATATTTTTGGTCTTATTTCTTAGAAAGGGAGCTCTGGTGGTGTAGTGCCTAAAGCATCTGACTGCTAACCAGAAGGCTGGAGGTTCAAATCCACCAGCCACTCCTTGGAAGGAAGATTGGGCAATCTACTTCCATAGATATACCACCTCAGAAACACAAGATGGGGTTGCTATGAGTTAGAGTTGACTCCACAGCAGTGAGTTTGGTTTGTTTTATTTTTCGGAAAAAAAGTCATATATTAATTATATGAAATAATAATAATATATATTTCATATATTTCTTGTAGACCTTTGGTGAATAATTTCAGTTCCTTTAGGCCCCAAGGTGACCTCTTCGAGTTCCTTCTCAAAGAGGCTGCAGTCCCCCAGGAACCTCTCATGGGCTCACTGACTTACTCCTCTTTTGCAAGTAATCTTACTTCAGTTTAAAAAGGAATCAACGGGAACAGTGGATACATCTATAGTGAGTTGCAGTGAGCAACAACCATTTATCCAGCACTTTCTCTGTGCCTAGCGCTATGGGGAAAAATTAATAATCAGAGAGACTTCTCTATGTTCTGCAGAGATCAGACAGCTTGGGAAAAGCTAAAATATTTTTATCTTTTGTAAAAATTAAAACTTTTCATCTTACAGAAGGGCCAGGACAAGCTCAGCTACTCAGATTCAATGCCTGTCATATGCTTTTACAGACTCAAGCTGTTTAACATAGAATTTTTCTTAAACAAAAAACTTCAATATAAAAAAATAAAAGTTCAATATTAAAAAAAGAAAGAAAAAAAGTAAAGAAATATACCCTTATTGCTATTCAAGAATACTAGTGCAGACTTTTACATGACATTGTTTTTTCATCCTAAAGCACACGCTTCACCAGGGTATAATGAAACCCAGCCATCTGATCACACACAGGCACTTCAGTGCCCCCTTATAGAGGTGTTTGCTGCCCTCTTGGTAACACACTGTCCACAACAGACACAGTGACTGTCCCAGCATAACAATACTTTTCACAACTGTCCACAGGTACAACAAAATGGCTGAAAGTCCAGGTATTTTTCTATCTGAATGTCACATCCCAAAATCTTTTGTTAAATATGTCTGATTTTTTATTTATTTGTAATTATCATGGGTTAATCCTTCATTCAATCCTGAGCATGGCGCCAGACCACGCAACATTTCTATCTGTTATACATAAGGGTCACCATGAGTTAGAGCAGACTGACTGGACTGAAACTAACAATAATAACAAAACCACCCCTTCAGTATGGTAGAGTAGTCACTTGAGGAACGAAAGACTATCACAGGGTTGGTAACAAGCAATAAAGACTGCCTGTGCAAAAATGGGGTGTTTTTCTTCTACACTGGGTATTGAGAGAGAGAGGGAGAAAGTGGAGGCAGGGAACATTGAAAGAAAAAGTACCTCTGATAACCCAGATTTACTCAGAAAAGAAGAATTTTTAATTAACAAGCTCATATTCCCCTTCCTTCTTCACCTCCCCCACTCTGCCAATTATCTGCCAGGAATGCTTTCTCTACACACTATTCATATACTAAAACTGCCATTTCAATTACTTTGATATGAGTGTCAGTACAATGCTAACGTTATCTTCTCCTTTTATATCAACACACTATCAGATCCCAGATATTATTATTAAGGAGAGAGACTAAAATATGTCCATATGGTGAATTACACATCTGTCCAAATGTGCAGTCCCAAGGTTGAAAATTTCATCTCAGAAACTATGGTTCCAATTACTTTTGAGGCCTTTGTTCCTTAAATTTTGGTCCCATGTTGAGGGAAGATGCTCTTTTTTTTTCATTCCCTCCATAATTCTACCTCTTAAACTACTTGAGCTTTTTTATTGATATTGATTAATGTGGGGGTGAAAATGTTCTTTTCACCTGTTTTAATTTTTCAACGTTCAATCACAGCTCATGAAACAGAAGGACTGAAAAAGAAAACTTTCAAAAAGAGTAAATTTCAAATATCCAAACAGGATTACAGAGTGCTTAAAAAAATGTGTGGGGTGGGAACATAATAAGACAGGTTTTCAGAGTACAAAAACTCTCATTTATTTCCATTTTACACAGCTTACATGTCATTCTCTTTTGCTATCCTAAAGCCCCTGCAAAACATCTTAAACTAAACTGGTTCCAACAACACAAAAGTAACACAACAACCTATTTTTGAGCAATAATATCAAATATATTTTAAACATTAAATAAATGTTTAAAAAATTGAACATTTTTTCCATAAGTTCTTTTTCCAAGAATATTTTGAAAGGCCTGATTAAATAAAGACAGTCCCAAAATACAAAAACTTCTCATTTCTCAAAAGCCAATTCTTATTAGACCAAAGGGACCGTATTTAACTTCTTCCCACATTTTAACACTTCTAGAACAGGGGTTCTACCTCATCTTGCTAGTGTGTTGTTGTTGTTATGTGCCATTGAGTTGGACCCGACTCATAACAACCCCTCCTTCGGTTTCCAAGGCGATATCACTATGGAAGTAGATTAGCCAATTTTCCTTCCAAGAAGTGGCTGGTGGGTTTGAACCGCCAGCCTTCTGGTTAGCAGTCAAGTGTCTTAGGACTACTAGAGCTCCTATCTTGCTGGTAGGTTTATTAAAATGTAACTATCCTTGCTCCACCACCACTGGTTAGAGGAAATAATCACCATAACAGGTTTCCTCTGAGTAGGTAAACAAGATCTGATCAGAACTTACCCATCCAGCAGGCTCATTGTGGTGGGTGCCACTTCAGCAAACAGAATGATTTTTCCAAGTTGCTCTGTCTGCAGATTTTGCCGATAGATCTCTAAGTTAAAATTTTCTGATGAGAAGCCCATCGAATCAGTAACAACAGGAACAGAAGATGGGGTTATTTCCATGTCAGATGTGTAGGATGAAACAAACTTCAGGGAAAGCTTGCTGGATTTTATTACTCCTTCAGGATTCACATGTTTTCCCAGCCACTGCATAAGAGGATCCCATGCTTCCTGTGTCATAAAGGAAGAAATGGAAAGGTTATAATTTGGCATTATATTACATGATGGCAGTTCTTCCTTAAAATGCCATTTTGGTACTACTAGTACTTCCTAATTCACAAAAAATAAATGTTAGATAAATATATTCCCAGACGTGTAAAACTACTATAAAATATGATAACAGATCTATTAAGTATGCTTATACTATTAACTCACCAGCCACTCCTCGGAAGGAAGGTTGGGCAATCCTACTTCCGTAGTGATACTGCCTCGGAAACCCAAGGAGGGGTTGCTATGAGTCGGGGCCGGCTCGATGGCAAATAACAACAAGAACAACATACTATTAAACTGTTCAGAAACCAAAATATAAGGAAATATTGTTATTGTTAGCTATCATTGAGTCAGCTCCGACTCTTAGCGACCCTATATACAATAGAACAAAACACTGCCCGGTCCTGTGCCAGCCTCACAATCCTTGCTATACCTGAGCCCATAGTTGCAGCCACTGTTTTAATCCACCTCATTGAGGGCCTTCCCCTCTTTCATTGACCCTCCACTTTACCAAGCATGATATCCTTCTCCAGGGAATGGTCCCTTCTGATAACATGACCAATGTAGGTTAGATGAAGTCTGGTCATTCTCACTTCCAAGTAGCATTCCAGCTGTACTTCTTCCAGGACAGACTTGTTAGTTCTTCTGGCAGGCCACGGTACTTTCAGTATTATTCTCCAACACCACAATTCAAAAACATTAACTCTTCTTTGGTCTTCCTTATTCATTGTCCAGCTTTCACATCCATATGAGGCGACTGAAAATACCATGGCTTGGTTAGGCACACCTTAGTTTTCAAAGAGACATCTTTGCTCTTTAGCATTTTAAAGAGGTCTTTTGTAGCAGATTTGCCCAGTGCAATAATAAGTCATCTGATTTCTTGACTGCTGCTTCCATGGGTGTTGATTGTGGACCCAAGCAATATGAAATCTTTGACAACTTCTATCTTTTCTCCATTTATCGTGATGCTGCTTATTGGTCCGGAAACCCATTGCCATTGAGTAGATCCTGACTCATAGAGATCCTATAGGGCAGAGCAGAATTGCCTGACAGGGTCTCTTAAAACTGTAATCTTTATAGAAGCAGACTCCCAGGTCTTTATCCCAGGGATAGCTGGTGGGCTCTAAATGCTCACCTTTCAGTTAGCAGCTGAGTGCTTAACCACTGCACCAGCAAGGTCTCAAGGAAATAATTATAGCTCATTATTATATGGTCTATCCGATATTAGGGGGCGGGAGCTCTGGTGGCATAGTGCCTAAGGCATGTGACGGCTAACCAGCAGCCTGGTGGTTCAAACCCACCAGTCACTCCTTGAAAGGAAGATGGGGCAATCTACTTCTGTAGTGACACCGCCTCGGAAACCCAAGGAGGGGTCGCTATGATTTGGGTTCGACTCAACAGCAGTGTGTTTTGTTTTTATATTAGGGGCAGTGATGGTGGGGTGGTAGAACTCTCACTTTTCATGTGGGAGATCCAGGTTCAATTCCAACACACTTCATGCACAGCTACCACCTATCTGTCAGTGGAAGCTTGTATGTTGCTATGATGCTGAAAGGTTTCAGCAGCCCTTCTAGACTGAGACACACTAGGCAGAAAGGCCTGGAGATCTGCTTCTGAATATCAGCCAATGACAAATCTGTTGTTGTTGCTGTTGTTATGTGCTGTCAAGTCGGAGCCGACTCATAGCGACCCCTCCTTGGGTTTCCGAGGCAGTATCACTATGGAAGTAGATTGCCCCATCTTCCTTCCAAGGAGTGGCTGATGTATTTGAACCGCCAGCCTTCTGGTGAGCAGTCAAGTGCCTTAGGCACTAGGCTACCAGAGCTCCTACAGATCACAATAGTCAGATTCCACCATATGTGGTGTCACCAAGAGTTGAGGATTGACTCAACAGTAGCTAACAACAGCAACAATTCTACATTATACCCTCAATTCTCAAAAGACCTATTCAGTCCTAGAGTTCATTAGTAATTCTCTAGTCTCCTGTGCATTTTATAGAAACCTTTGTATCTTTATACTTTAGCTCCACAAGGAAATTCATTATCCTATCTAGAGGGGCAGGCATTTAGGTGAAGAAGTCACAGAACACAAAGCACTAAGATAATCTTGTTGTTGTTGTTGTTATGTGCTGTTGAGTCAGACCTGACTCACAGCAACCCCTCCTTGGGTTTCCAAGGCAGTAACACTATGGAAGTAGATTGCCCCATCTCCCTTCCAAGGAGTGGCTGGTGGGTTTGAACTGCCAGCCCTCTGGTTAGCAGTCCAGTGCCTTAGGCACTACGCTAGGACCTCCACTTCCTTTTATAAAGTCAGGACATGGTGAATTATGCAGGCCACTGACTGGTAATTGCTGGTCACTGATAAGAGAGAAACACATTCACATTCAGGGAAAACAAGGTACCCAAAGACTGCTTTCTGTTTACCCCAAATATAGGTCCAGTGAGGATTGGAAGGCAGAACTGAGAAGGGACATGCCCCTATCCCCTATATGCACAGCTCCCTCTTCCAAATCCAAAGGAGTCTTAGAGCCTCTGGGAGCTGCAACTTCTACCATATACCCAGAGATCCCAAAGACCTTCCTCTAAGATGGGTCACAAGGGAACTGGAGGCTCTGGGGGAGTCAATATTCTGAGGAGGCCTCATAAAACATCTTAAAATATGTTGCCACACTAAACACAGATTCAGTGTTTAAGCCATCTTCTGCAAATAATTGGCCTTTCAAGAAGGAAAACCCTCCTGTTAACGTCAGTAGCACGTCCCAAAACTCCCCATGGGTACAAAGGACAGCTTTTAAAGATGAAATTAAATTCAACTAAATCCAACTGATCAATCTTTAAAGCTCTTTTTGAATTTGCAGAAAATACAAAGAACAGAAGAGAGCTGGGCCAGCTCTTTCACAAGTTAGCAACATGGAAAAAGAAAAAAAAAAGGGGGGGGGGCAGGCAGGAGGTAAGAGGAGGAGCCTTGGTCTAGATTAGAAATGACTTAAGAAACATAATCAAATACACTCAGTATTCTTTATTGGATTCTATTTGAACAAATCAGCTGGGGAAAAATATTTTAGACAGGAAAATTTGAATATGGATAGTATGTATTAGATAGCAAGAAGGAATCACTGTTAGTTTGCTAATGGAATAGTATTGTGGCAATATAGGAAAAAGTCCTTAATTTTTAGATATATATATATATATATATGCAGCTCTGGTGCACTAAATAAGGCTGCTAACTAGAAAGTCAGCAGTTCAAATCCACCAGCTGCTCTGTGGGAAGAAGATGAGGCAAACTACTTCTGTAAAGATTTACCACCTAGGAAACCCAATGGGGGTTGCTATGAGTCAGAAGCAACTCAATGGTAGTGGGTATATACATATACATACATACATACATACATACATATATATACACATACATATACACACACACACACATACATGTACACAAAAAACAAACCACCAGAGCAATTTCTGTTATACTATTCTCTCTATACTTCTCCATGTTTGAAAATTTTCTTAATAGCAAGCAGAGAGAAAAACACAAAATGATAAAAAAAAGTATTAGCTATTATTAAAAAATAATAAATTCAACTAAAATATACCAGCAGCCTATTCATTCATTCATTCAACAAGCATTCTTGTAGGCTTAGTGATTTCAGCAGTGAACAAAAGGGACCGAAGTCTCTATCCTCAAAGGGTTTATACTCTAGCATAGAAGTCAGGAAATAAATAAAATTAGTAAGTACAATATAGAGGATATTAGACTGTAACAGGAGTCCCTATATGGTACAAATAGTTAACAGGCTCAAGTGCTAACATAAACACTGGCAGTTCAAGCAGCTGGAAGCAAGGCTTGGCAATCTCCTTCTGAAAAACTAGCCATTGGAAACCCTATAGAGTATACAGTTCTAACACACATGGGGTCACCATGAATTGCAATCAACTTGACTAGAAGAGATACACTAAGGAGTGACTATAGATACAAGAGCTCAAAGGGGCCAGTGCTTAGATGTTGGGAAATGAGGAAAAGCCTGCAAAGGAGACTCCTGAAGAGGCAAGAGAAAACCAGGCATAGGGGCAGGGAGAAGGTTCTAGAAGTTGTGGGTGCAGTTTTGCAGGAAGCAAAAAGTCAGGAAGATGACCAACAGGGCAGTAAGAAGAGGATGGACATCTGCTGAGAGCAGTTCCAGTGATACTTTGTTAGTGAGGACAAGTCAGTCACCTACTCATGCAACTCCATGCACCATGGAATGAAACGCTGTTCGGTCCTGCACTGTCCTCATGACCAGCTGTGGATGAGACCATTGTGATCCACAGGGTTTTCACTGGCTGATTTTCAGAAGTAGATTACTGGGCCTTTCTTCCTAAATACATCTCAGTGTGGAAGCAATGCTGACACACGTTCAGCATCCTAGCAACATGCAAGCTTCCACTGACGGGTAAGTGATGGCTGCACATGAGGATCACTGGCTGGGAGTTAAATCTAGGTCTCCCATATGGAAGGCAAGAATTCCACCACTGACCACCACTGACCTCAAAGATAGGTTCGACCACAAAAACAGAGAGGTAAAGTGATTTGGAAAACAAACATTTCTCAACTAACCTCAGTTTTCATAAACTCGGAGAGCTCAGTAATTATTCAATCAGATGTAGGTAACGTGAATACCTCATTCAAAGTCAATAAAACCAGGATGAAATTGAGAGAAGTATTCGAGTTGGCTGACAATATGTCACTCATTTAAGAAATACCTATGGAGAAACCACTGTGCCTCAAACACAGAACCACAGTGCAAAGAGAAGAGGAAGGACAGATTCATTCAAACCATTCAAATACAAGAAGTCTCTGGGGTTACAAATGTGGGACTTAAGGACAAACCCTACTTGCCCTTCAATGATATGTGTATTTGCCCTCACTTTTAAAGGACTGAACCAACCCCTACTTGCAACAAATTCTTCATCTAAATTGCCTTCACTTGCTGCACATGAAGATTTTAAATCACAAAAAGGCTTTGAGTCTTCTCTTACACTAAAACCCAAAAACCAAACCCATTGCCATCAAGTCAATTCCAACTCACAGCAACCCCCATTGGGTTTCCAAGGCTATAAATCTTTATGGAAGCAGATTGCCTCATCTTCCTCCTGTGGAGCAGCTGGTAAGTTTGAACCACTGACCTTCTGGTTAGTAACCAAATGCCTTACCAACTATGTCACAAGGGCTCCTTTTCTTACCCTAAAGTAAAGTTAAATAAGGACCATATGCACCTATTTCAACTCACTTAAAAATTTCACTTAAAGACAGAGTTAGGAACAAATTTTGTTCCTAACCAGGGAGTGCCTGTATACCTTTGGCAAAGTGAGTCAACTTGACTTGCCAAATTTAATCACTAATTCTTATTTGCATGCAAGTTTCTCAGAGTTCCACCATCATTGTAATCTCTACTAATGACTAAAGTCATATTCCAAATTATTTGTTTTAAAAAGTAATACTTGGAGATGTAAGAATCTGCAAAATAAATTAAAATTGATGAAAGCAAGGCACATAGTTTTTTTGCATATCACTTTCATATAAACTTTCAGGACTTGCTCAGAACTATGTAAATTACTGAGAACAAAGAGACATCAAGAGACATCAAATGAGACCTGGAACCTCTTAAGAAATATAACTGTGTACCATCTATAATTCTAAATATTTACATTCACTACAATCAAATGCAACTTTAAGTCATAAAGTAAAAATCAGTACAAGTGGGAAGCCCTTAGACTGCTCCCCCATTCCACCCATCATTACCCCAGAGAAGAAAATAAAATTCTAGTTGTGAGAAATATAGAAACTACCACCTGTTTGATCCAAAAGTGCATAGTACATCCTCTCAGATGCATTCAAGTTACAGCAATGCCTGGTGAACTGCAGAAGTAGCTGCTAACATATGAGGGTAAATGAATGAACTCATGATTAACTCTACCAATGACAACTAAGACAGTATGAAAATGCTATTTTAGAAAAATGTTTCAGATTATATATCTCAAGGCAAATAGGCTGACATAAGTAATATCATACTGCCCCAAATCTACCTGGCTAACTCTTTGTGCTGGAAACTGAAGTGATAAAGGATTTTATTTTACTTGGATCAACAATCAATGCCCATGAAGTGGCAGTCAAGAAATCAAATGACATATTACATTGGGCAGATATGCTCCAAAAGACCTCCTTAAAGTGTTAAAAAGCAAAGATGTCATTTTGAAGACTAAAGGTGTGCCTAGCTCAAGCCATGATATTTTCAATCATATGTGTGTAAAAGCTGGACAATGACTTAGGAAGACTGAAGAATTAATGCCTTTGAATTATGATGTTGGCAAAGAATACTGAATATTCTATGGGCTGCCAGAAGAATAAACAAATCTGTGCAGGAGGAAGTATAGCCAGAATGCTCCTAAGAAGTGAGGATGGCAAGATTTTATCTTGCTTACTTTGGACATATCATCAAGAGGGACAACCACTGGAGAAAGACTTCATGCTAGCTAAAGTAGTGGGTAAGTGAAAAAGACTGAGACCAATAATTAGGTGGATTAACACAGTGCCTGCAACAATGGGCTTAAACAGCGATGACTGTGAGGATGGTGCAGGACCAGGCTGCATTTTGCTCTGTCAAAAATAAGGTGACTGAGTCGGGGTGACTCAACAGCAACTAACATCAGTAACAAGGTATGGTCTTGGCATAGACTTAAAACCTTCAAAAAGAAATGTGAAGTCTCTCAATCCAAATCAACTATAGCTAGTCCTGCTGAAAACAAAACAACCGTTATCAGATTCCACCATCAATGAAGTTCATAAAAACCTTTTAATTAATGTCATTTTCCTAACATTAAATCTCAAGAATTTTGTATTACCTTTCTCTAAGATTTCAGATTAATTAAATACAATTTATGTGGAACCAAAGTGCTTAACTTTATAGTCACATTAAACACTGGCCCTTTGAATTAGCCACACCACTAGGGAAATACTAGTCATTCTCAAGAAAGTTGAATACACCTTTGTTTCTCATTGGGACATGTTGTACACTACATGAAAATCCAAAGGAATTTACAAAAAAAAAAAAAAAGATATTAGAACTGATAAGTGTGTTTAGCAGGGCTGCAGGATAAAAGGTTAGTACTGAAAATCAGGTACATTTCTATATACTAGCAATGAAATCTGGAGATAAAAAATTTTTTAAATAACTTATTCAATACTGTTATGGATTGGATTATGTCGCCCCAAAATATGTGTTGTAAATCCTAACCTCTACGTCTGCGTCTGCGGTATAATCTCATTTGCAAGTGGGTTCTCTTTGTTCTGTTAATGAGGTAGGATGAGTGTAGGGTGTAACTTGAGTCAATCTCTTTTGAGATATAAAGAGATTAAACAAGCAAGTGAGAGAAGGAGAGAAGGGGTAAGACCAATGACAAAAAACATAAAGATCTCCAAGGAACAGGAAGCAGAAGTAGAAGAGACAAGGGCCTTCCTCTAGAGCTGACAGAGAGAGAGAGCCTTTCCCTTGAACCAATGTTCTGAATTTGGACTCCTAAACCATAAGAAAATAAATTTCTGTTTCTTAAAGCTATCCACTGTGGTATTTCCATTATAACAACACTAGGTAACTAAGATAAATACCATTAAAAAGTGTGGAATATTTAGGGATAAACTAAACAAAATAAGTGCTAGACCTGTACTCTCAAAACTATAAAACATGAGAAATTAAAGAAGCCCTAAATGACTGAAGATATATATCATATTCATGGATCAGAAGCTCAATACTGTTAAAATGTCAATTCTCCAAATTGATCTATGGATTCAATGCAATCCCAATTGAAATCCCAGTAGGATATTTTTGTAGATATTCACAAGCTCATTCTAAAATTTATATGGAAATAAAGGGCCTAAACAATTTTGGGAGGAAAAAAAAGTTGGAAGATTTACCTTACCTGCTTTTGAAACTTATTATAAGCTACAGTAAACAAAACAGTGTATTGGCATACAGATAGACATGCATATTATTGGAACAGAACAGAGTCTAGAAATAGCTCCCTGCATATATGTTTGACCAATTTTTGACAAAGATAATTCACTTGAGAAAGGACCAACTTTTTAACACACGGTGGTGAAATTACTGGACATCCATATGCAAAATAAATAAATAAATAAACCTTGACCCTTACCTTCTATGGGAGCTCTGGTAGCATAGTGTCTAAGGCACTTGACTGCTAACCAGAAGGCTGGCAGTTCAAACCCACCAGCCGCTACTCCTCAGAAGGATGGTTGGGTAATCTACTTCCATAGTGATACTGCCTTGGCAACCCAAGGAGGGGTCGCTATGAATCAGGGCCGATTCGACGGCACACAACAACAATAACTTACCTTCTATAAATACAAAACTTATGTAAAATGAATAATACATCTAAACGTAACAGCTAAAACTATAAATCTTATAAAAAGATATAGAAGAAAAATATTTCTGACCTTAAAAAAGGCAAAGATTTTTTTTTCAAATAGAACAAAGGAAGCTGAACCATAGAAGAAAAAATAATAAATTGGATTTCATAAAAATTAAGAGACACTGTTAAGAAAATGAAAAGACAAACTGGGAGAAACTTTTCTCAATACATGTATCTGACCAAGGGCTTGAATCTAGAAAATAAAAATAACTCTGATGACAAAATTATAAGAACACAAACAATTCAACTTCAAATGTGAAAAAATGCTCAGTGTCCTTTGTTTTAAGGAAAATACAAAGTAAAATCACAATGAGATACTACTACATACCCACTAAATCTTCTGCCCTCAAGGCAATTCCAACTCATAGCTACCATGTAGTTCTGAACTACCTCACAGAGTTTCTAAGGATGGAAATCTTTATGGAAGTGGACTGCCTCACTTTTCTCCTGTGGAGCAGCTAGTGGGTCTGAACTGCTGATCTTCTGGTTAGCAGCCAAATGCTTTAACCATTATGCCACCAGACTTCCTTATATCTACAACAAAGATTAAAACAAAAAATTCCAACAATATCAAGTGTTAGTAAGGATGTGGGACTTTCATATGTTGCTGGCAGGAATATAAAGTGGTACAACAATTTTGGGAAACTATTTAACAGCTTCTTTTAAAATTAAACATATGTTTTCTGTAAGACCCAGAAATTCAAATCCTAGATATTTAACCAAGAGAAACGAAAACACACATTCATGAATGTTCATAACAGCTTTGCTCATAATAGTAAAAAAAAAAAAAAAAAACCAAACAACTCAATTGTCCACCAACAGATGATTAGATAACAAACTGTGGGTATAACCATACAATGGAACAACTGATGAACTATTACAATGAACTGTTAAGCAATGAACTGTTGATACGTGCAACAAGGATGAATCTCAAAAACATAATGCTTATTAAAAAAAAAAAGAATACATATATTCTGTATGATTCCATTTAAATGAAACTTCAGAAAAGGCCAATCTACTCTACAGTGATAGAAAGCAGAGTAGCAGTTGTCCCAGCTAGGCATGGGGTGGGAGAGTGACTGAGGATTATCTGGGATATGGAATAAGGGAATCTTTTGAGATACTGGAAATGTTCTGTATTTTGATTATAATGATGATGATTATTGTTGTGTACCACTGAGTTAATTCCGACTCATATCAATCCTATATGACAGAGTAAAATTGTTCCATAGGGTTCCTAGGCTGTAATCTTTATGGAAACAGATCACCAGGTCTTTTTACCTGCAGAGCTGCTGGGTGGCTTCAAACCACTAACCTTTTGGTTAGTAGCTGAGCGCTTAACCATTGTACCACCAAGGCTCCTTCATGATGGTGTATATCAAAATAGGTACATTTTCTTGAATGTAAATTACATCAGTAAAGTTGATTTTTTAAAAAATGATACGTAAATATCAACAAACCCATGTTTACTGTGATGAGTTTCTATATATGGCCCTTTGCTCTGGTTCTTTTGAAAAACAGTTTGGAAGATTTTCCCCCTAAGCCCTAAGAAGCTGTTACTTTAGCCCTAATTCTTTAAAAAAGCAATTTAGGGGACCTCCCAAGTTGCTCTATATCCTAGAGGGTTGTTACTTTTTCCCAAGGGAGGAGCCATCTCTGCCCAGCAGAAAACAGTTACTTTAGAACAAGACCTGAGTTGACTGACAGCTCAAGAGTAACTGGTTGAACTCTGAGCTTTGGAGGGAGGCCCCCCCACCTTTTAACTAATGAGGAATGAGATACATACATGCCTGAAATACAGAGGTTTTCAAGGTTGATAGGAGCCAGCTTTTTGAACCTGTTTGAACCAGTTCTGTCATGGCTGATAAAGCTGGTACATATAGATTAGAATGCTTAAAGTTGAGGTGATCTGGAATGTTAACAGCAATAGGAAAAGTTACCTGTAGTGAGCCATTTCAGGTACATGATGCATGACACTGGATTACTGCCAGGGCTGTGGAGAGCAACACACTCAAAGCAGTGCAGTCGACCGCCATCTTTAAGCCAGGCACTGCCGTTTTTGACTCGGCCAGAAAAGAGATTAGGTTCCTATGCAATGCACACGCAGCCCTTGCTTTCTAAGAGGAAGATTAAGTTTCCAGCTAGGCTTCAACCATAGTTTTTCTCCTTCTGGTTCACCTATATTTTAAAAATTCAGGTCTATTCCATTGTTGCTTTGCCAGCCACAAGTGAACCAGGCTGAACTGGTTTGAAGCCCTGACAGCAGTTGGGAAGGGAGTGTGTTCTTTGGGACACAGAGGGCCCCTCCCAGACCTAGCACTAAAAAGTCTGCAGCTGAGAGAGATGGTGGCTGAATGCTGAGCTGGCAGAGAAGCAGACCATATGGGAACCAAGCAGTCCTGAAGCTGCTAAACAGGCTGTGAGCTGGGCCAGTTAGCAGCAGAGAAGTCCACAGCAGGAAGGCCAGCCCAGAGAGGTCTGAAGGCAAAAGCAGCTGCAAGAGCTGTCCTGGCTGGAAGCTGACCTGCACTGAAGAAAGAAGAGATGTGCTCTCCACTTTGGAGGAGCCTTCCAGACTTTGTCGGTGTCCTTCTTTATCCTAAACCTGCATTATTCCTGTTACTTCCAGGTTGATCCTGATTTCAAGGTGTAGTCTGTTACTCTCCTAATAAACCATACAACTATGAGTATGAACTGTGAGTTCTATGTGGCCACTGCAATGAATTATCAAACCCAGGAGAGAAGTAGAGTGCTATGGGGGGACAACTAGTGTCAGAAATGGTGATGAAACTGCAGAACAGAGGTATGGTGACCTTCACCTCTTAGGAACGAGCTTTGTGCTGATCCTGATTCTTAGCCCTCATGAATTTAAACAAGTCTTTATGTTTTACTGCACTATGCAACACCAAATTACAACTAAAGTTCCACCACTATCATCGAGTTGATTCCTACTCATAGTGACCCTATAGGACAGAGTAGAAGGTTTCTAAGGCTGTAAATCTTTACAGAAGCAGAATGTCACATCTTTCTCCTGCAGAGCAGCTAGTAGGTTCCAAATGATTACCTTCCGGTCAGCAGCTGAGTGCTTTAAACACTGTGCCATGAGAGCTCCATAACTAAAATCCATGAGATTCTATATTCATTAATACTCAAGATAACACCAGTGTCCCAAGTGCTAAACAGATGACTGTCCAACTTCCCATCTAGTGCAAATATACGTAAGTGGCTACTCAGTGGGTTATAAACATAATGCCTGCTACGGACAGAGAGTGCAACTAAGATGAGGGCCACAGTATGCTGGGTCATCCCACATTAAGCCATTCCACTCCCGTCACTTAACTTACCTGCTTACATTTACCCATTTAACAAGATCACTGTGTGAAAAGCAGCTGTGCCTCTAATTCAACACCGGATTCAAAACACTTATGCTCTCCATTTGTGTGTTGGTTGGTGCTCCTTCTAACAACAAACATGAAATAACTGATCTTAGCCTAAAAAGGTTTCCTGTTCAGAGACACATTTGTCTCACTGTAAATAATTAGATTAGTTGTGCTTCAGTCATAACACTAAGTTGCTAGGCAATGAGAAGTGGTAAATCAGAAAATGAATCAACAAAGATATGAAACACAAGCTCTTTTTGTGGGTATTTCACTCTCAGTTAAATATGCTCAAGGAAACAGGGGTCTTGGGAAATTTAACTGAGACAACCCAATTCCGATTATTGGTATACAAATAAAAGCTTCATGGGCAATTCCACATTCTCTCAGGGTCTTCATATACATGGTGAAGGCATACAACATTGCAGACTTTTATAATCCAGGGAGGATGCTTCTGAAATAGCAGTACTGGTTTTTGTCCTGACCTCATTTAAGGCAGGGATTGCTCATTTGGCAACCCTTGGTGTGGACTTATAATCTGAGCACCAGTACCAACCAAAGCAAAGTATCAGATAGGATATGGGACATAGTCTATGTATAAAGTGTGGGTGTATACCTCCTCACCAGCTATGTCATCAAAGACATCCTGAGCACTGCACAGCAAATTGACAACAGAAATGTAGTTGCTGTTAGGTGCCATCGAGGCGGCTCTGACTCACAGCGACCCTGTGTACAACAGAACAAAACACTGCCCAGTCCTGCACCAGCCTCACAATCTTTGCTTTAGCTGAGCCCATTGTTGCAGCCACTGTGTCAATTCACCACATTAAGGGTCTTCCGCTTTTTTGTTGACCCTCCACTTTACCAAGTATGGTATCCTTCTCCAGGGAATGGTCCCTTCTGACAACATGACCAAAGTAGGTGAGACCAAGTCTGGCCATTCTCACTTCCAAGGAGCATTCCGGCTACACTTCTTCCAGGAGAGATCTGTTCGTTCTTCTTGCAGTGCATGGTAATTTCAGTATTCTTCACCAACACAACTCAAAAGCATCAGTTCTTCTTTGGTTTCCCTTATTTATCTTCTAGCTTTCATGTGCATATGAGGCATAACTGTAGTTACCATGATCCATTTCATAACTGGGGTACAAATAATGGTCTAGCTCTTATTTTTCCAATCAGTTGCTTGACCTCTTGAGGAGTCTCCTACCCTTTGGGTCATCCTGGCTGAGTCCAATGATCTAAGCTGGCTCACTGAATCCAAACACTAGGTGGAAAGAGAACTGGGGAGTCTGACTGGTCCCCTATCACAGATGCTGCTGTCACAGCAACACAGGTTCTACTGCAGTCTGACCAGTCCTCGTTTCGGCTGTCCAGAATCACTGCATCCCAGCTTGGGTTCCAAATGTGTCTTAGCTTCCTGGTGCTGCTATAACACAAAGGACTTCTGGTCGCACTGTGGTTAAGCCATTCCACTGTTAACCAAAAGGTCGATGGTTTGAACCCATCAGTCAGTCACTCTGTAGGAGAAACATGAGGCAGTCTGCTTCTGTAAAGATTTACAGCCTTAGAAACCCTAAGAGGCAGTTCTATTCTGTCCTATAAGCTTACTAGGAGTTGGAATCAACTTGATGGCAGTTTTTTGAGGCTATAACACAAATGTCAAAGTGGATGGCTTTAAAAAAATATTTATTTTCTTAGTTAGGAAACAAGAAATCCAAATTCCAGGCACCAGTTCAGCTCTAAGGGAAGGGACTTTCTCTGTCAGCCTTAGGGGAAGAGCTTCTCTTTTTCAGCTCCCATAGCCCTTAGGTTCCTCGGTTCCTTGGTGATCTCCACACAGCATCTATCTTCTGCTGACCCTCTCAATCTGTGATTGCTTGTCTGTGTCTAGTCTGCTCCTTAGAGTTCAGAAATAATTTTGGACACACTCTATACTGATATTGCCTCATTAACATAACAGAGAAAACCCTATTTTCAGATAGGATTGCATCTACTGGTATAGGGATTTGGATTCTAACATATTTTGGTGGTACATAATTTAATACACAAAATTCACAATTCAATTTTAATACAAGGCAACCACTTTCAGCTTATCCTAAGATGGTCAGCCACTGTTCCCTAGCACTACAGTGCCACAGTGAATGGGCCTGATGGGGATTCTAGCCTCAGGGGCACACCTGGGTGAAATCAGATCAGCCCCACCAACGTCTAGGCCAAACATCACCAACAGACATCCATAGGCCAAATCGAACCCAGAGATGTGGGTTTTTTCAATCACCTATTCTGAGCTCTGGTAGCATGGTGCCTAAGGCACTTGACTGCTAACCAGAAGGCTGGCGGTTCAAACCCACCAGCCACTCCTCAGAAGGAAGATGGAGCAATCTACTTCCGTAGTGATACTGCCTCAGAAACCCAAGGAGGGGTCACTATGAGTCGGGTCCAACTTGATGGCACATAACAACAACAACAATATTCTGAACGGGTGGGTGGTGGTATAGGGTGCCATCCAATCAGTCCTGACTCTTAGTGACCTCATGTACAACAGAAGGAAACACTGCCTGGTCCTGTACCATCTTCACAATCCTTGCTATACCTGAGCCCATCAAGGCAGCTACTGTGTCAATCCATCTCGTTGAGGGTCTTCCCCCTCTTTTGCTAACCCTCTATCACCAAGCATGACAGCCTTCTCTGGGGAATGGTTCCTTCTGATAACATAACCAAAGTACAAGAGATGAAGTTTGACCATTCTTGTTTCTAAAGAGCATTCCAGTTGTACTTCTTCCAAAACAGATTTGTTCATTCTTCTGGCAATCTATAGTATATTTAATATTCTGTGTCAACATCACAATTCAAATGCAACAAATCAGTCTGTCTTATTCACTGTCCAGCTTTGACATGTACATGAGGTTACTGAAAACACCATGGTTTGGGTCAGGTGCACTTTAGTCTTCAAAGTGCTATCTTTGCTCTTTAACTTTTTTTTTTTTTCCTTCCTTCCTTCCCCTTCACCCAAGTTAATGTGTCTACCTTCTAGTTAGTGGTTTACTCTCCCTTCCCCACCCAATCCCTGGTAACCATCAAATAATATTTCTTTTTTATGTGAAACCCTGTTCTTGACTTTTTACAACAGTGGTTTCAAACAATATTTGTCCTTTTGTGATTGACTAATTTTACTCAGCATCATACCGTCCAAGTTCAACCACGTTATGAGATGTTTAGATGTTTTGCAGATTCATCATTGAGCTCTGGTGGCATAGTGCCTAAGGCATTTGACTGCTAACCAGAAGGCTGGTGGTTCAAACCCACCAGCCACTCTTCAAAGAGGGGTTGCTATGAGTCGGATCCAACTCCATGGCAGTGAGTTTGGTTTTTAGTGTTCCATTGTGTGTATATACCATAGTTTGATCCATTTCTCTGGTGACAGGCAAATTTAGGTTGTTTCCATCTTTTTGCCATTGTGAATAGTACTATGATGAACATGGGTGTACAAATATCTGTTTGTGCTATGGCTCATATTCCTCTAGGATATATACCTAGTAGTGCTATTGCTAGATCATACGGTATTTCTATTTCCAACTTTTTAAGACAGTGACATACCATTTTCTATAATGGCTGTACCATTCTACAGTCCTACTAGCAATGTATGAGGGTTCCAGTTTCTCCACACCTTCACCAGCACTTTTTGTTTTCTCATTTTTTTAACTTTGTGGCAGAGTGAGATATCTCATTGTTGTTTTTATTTGCATTTATGTAGAGGCTAATGCTATTCATAAGATTTAAAATAATACAGGAGGGGAGGAGGAAGACCCTCAATGAGATGGATTGACACAGTGGCTGGACCCTCAATGAGATGGATTGACACAGTGGCTGCAATGATGGGGTCAAGCATGGCAACAATTATAAGGATGGCACAGGACTGGGCAGTGTCTCCTTCCATTGTACACAGGGTCACTATGAGTTGAAACTGACTCAATGGCACTTGATAGCAACAACAACAACAGCTAATGATTTTGAGCATTTCTTCATGTGTTTGTCAGCTGCACAAACATCTTCTGCCCATTTTTAATTGGATTATGTTGTTTAGGTGTTAAGCGCTTCAAGTCTTCTTCACTTTTAGCAAGCAAAGTTGTGTCATCTGCATACCACAGGTTATTAATGAGTCTTCCTCCAATCGTGATGCCACATTCTTCTACAGTCCAGCTTCTCAAATTATTTGCTGAGCACACAGATTGAATAAGTATGGGGAAAGGATACAATCCTGACACACACCTTTCCTGATTTTAAACCATGCAGTATCTCTTTGTTCTGTTTCAATGACTGCCTCTTGGTCTATGTATACATTCCTCATGAGCACAATTTAGTGTTCTGGAATTCTCAATCTCTGCAATATTATCTACAATTTGTTATGATCCACACAGTCAAATGCCTTTGCATAGTCAATAAACCTCAGGTAAACATCTTTCTGGGATTTTTTTCTTTTAGCCAAGATACATCTGACATTACCAATGATATCCCTCATTCCATGTCCTCTTCTAAAATCAGCTTGAATTTCTGGCAGTGCCCTGTCAATATACTGGGCAACTGTGTTTTAATTATTTTCAGCAATATTTCACTTGCTCATAATATTATTGGATAATTTTCACATTCTGTTGGATCACCTTTCTTTGAAATGGGCACAAATTTGGACCTCTTTCAGTCAGTTGGCTAGGTAACTCTCTTCCAAATTCCTTGGCATAACTGAGTGAGTGCCTCTAGCACAGCATCCATTTGGTGAAACATCTCAATGGGTATTCTGTCAATTCTTGGACCCTTGTTTTTTGCTAATTCCTTCAGTGCAGCTTCAACTTCTTCCTTCAATAGCATTGGTTCTGTATCATGCTACCTCCTAAAATGGCTGAACATCAACCAATTGTTTTTGGCACAGTGACTCTATGTATTCCTTTCATCTGCTTTTGATACTTTCTGCATTGTTCAATATTTTGCTCATAGAATACTTCAATATTGCAATTCGAAGCTTGAAGTTTTTCTTCAGTTATTTCAGCTTAAGAAATGCTGAGTATGTTCTTCCCTTTTTGGTTTTCTAACTCCAAGTATTTTGCACAGTTTATGATAATACTTTGTCTTCACAAGTCGCCCTCTGAAATCTTACTCCTGTGTGGTTTGGGCAAGTCATTACTTTTGAACACCAAGGACATCGTCTGACATCAAGGACATCATACATGAGGAAAGCAAAAGGTCATTAAAAAGGCCAAAATGGATGTCAGAAGAGACTCTGAAACTTACTCTTGAACAGAGAACAGCTAAAACAAATGGAAGAAATGATGAAGTAAAAGAGCTGAACAGGAGATATTCTGAACTAGTTGCTAACAACTAAAAATTGGGATATCGCTAATCATATTTCCTACTTCTTTTGAAGAAACAGAAACCCCTTTCCAACGTGGCAGTAACTGGCTGGAGCCAAGCAGGCTCTGCCCTCATTGCATGGAGAACAGACTGTCCATCTGAATGTGTGTCTCACCCTGGGCCAGCGGCACTGCTATATGCTACTGCTTCTGCCCCAATAGGCATTCGGACTTGCAGCCGCTGAACTTGGCTCTGGTCTTGAGCTTGGCAAAAACCTACACACCCCTTCTCTTATAGTAAGTTCTCCTTAGGGGCCCTTGATGATCCTTCCTTCTAACTAGGTCCATCTTAATTCATCAGATAAAGATTAAGGATGTTGACTCTCAAAAGTCATTGATCAAAGTCTCAGTCCCTTTTCTCCTGAGAAGCTCCCTGTACTATATGCAATTAACCCACTGTTTTCCTTTGATTAGCCTGTGTATCATGGGGGAATGGATGGGGCAACCTTTGAAGCCTACCAAGGGGTCTTTCTTATACTTTCCTCAGCATCCTTCTTTGCCTTACCTGTGTGGCACCAAAAAAGCCCACTCAAGTGACTTGTCAGAACACAGATCTCTTTAAAAGTGACTTTTGGGTCCACTTAGACACAGAAGGGACTGGCAACTTCCCTTGCTAAATGATTTTAAGTTCTGCTTTGTTGGACACTGGGCTAAAGCCATGGCATTAGCTTTACACCTATTCCATGCTGAACTCAGCACTGGCTGCTTTGATCCAGGTCCTTACCAGGAAATGCCTCTGCATTATTAGCACCATCCCACAGAAGACAAAATTGAGCCTCAGATGGCAGTAATGACTTGCCCAAACCACACAGGTAGTAAGGCACATAGCTGGAATTTGAATCTATGAAACCAAATCTGTGGCTCCCCAATGCATGCTCTAATCTCTATCCCAGTCCTCAGCAAGGGGGCCTAAGCCAAAATGAAGCAACTTAGGAAATGCCTATTTGCTGTAATCAAAATTCTGAAGGCATCCCAAACAAAGATGTAAAGTAGACATAATACACAGTACGAAACAGTGATTAAATAGATATATGTGGCTTGGAGCTAGTAGTGCAATGGGAAGGAGAAGAGAGTGAAAATGGGAGTAGAAAGTTTGATAAAAGAAACTTGAATCTTGGGTCTATCATTTAACTAATTGTGCCTACTTGCTATTGTTGTTACCTATCATCAAGTCAGTTTCAACTCCAGCGATCCTATATGACAAAGTAGAACTACCCCATAGGGTTTACAAGGCTGAAATCTTTATGGGAGCAGATCACCAAGTCTTCTCTCCCATGGAGCAGCTGGTGAGTTTGAACCTCTGACCTTGAAGTTAGCAGCAAGTGCTTTACCTACCAGGGATCCTCTGTATCTACTTAGGCAAGCCTATAAAAGGGCTTTTTCACAATGAAACAAAGTTGCTTTATCATTTAAGCTAGTTGCTGATGACCTCACCACGATCAGGTTTCAGCAGGAAAGATGCAGCATATTCAAAAAGGTTCAACAGACGGACTATTTACAGAGCTGTGGGCAGACTTAGGAGTTCCTGAGTGGTAAAAATGGTTAACATGCTTGGCTACTGACCAAAAAGTTGGAGGTTCAAGTCCACCCAGAAGTGCTCTGGAAGAAAGGCTTGGTGATCTACCTACAAAAAAACCAACCATTGAAAACCCTACGGATCATGGTTCTACTCTGACACACATGGGGTCACCATGAGCCAGAGTCAACTGGACAGCAACTGATAAATTGATCCAAAAAAAACCCAAACTCATTGTCATTTAATTGATTCCAACTACTAGCGACCCCTCCTTGGGTTTCTGAAGCGGTATCTCTATGGAAGTAGATTGCCCAACCTTCCTTCTGAGGAGTGGCTGGTGGGTTTGAACTGCCAGCCTTCTGGTTAGCAGTCAAATGCCTTAGGTACTATGCCACCAAAGCGCCAATAAATTGATCAGAGTCAAGAAAATCAAAGAGCATTGAATGTTTATGCACCCGGGACCAGCCAACATGCCAAAGGGGCAAGAGGACAGAACCTGGGGCCAGGGAGAGTGGCAACCAAGAGGGACAGCAAGCCAAGAATGCAGCACCTGCAAAGAGAGAGGGCAGAGAGCAAATACTTTGACCTCTCTTGCCTGTGCCCACCAACCTCCTGACAGTGCCACCTAGTGGCCAAAAGCAACCAGTGCTAAAGGGCAAGGAAGTCGGAGAAGGGCAGAGCATGGGCCAGCAGGCCAGTGACACTGGAGCTTGGCCTGCTCACCCGCTAAAAGAGAACACCAAAGCCACTCAGAGCTGCCAAGGAGGCTTGCTTGTTAAAGACACCCACTCTCCAACAGCCCTGCTGCATAGCTCTGACAGGAGTCCCAATAACAATGCTAATATCTCCATGTACTGATGCTTTGCAAGTGACTAGACCACATCTAGGAGCTCTGGTGGCCTAGTGCTTAGGGCATTAGATTGCTAACCAGAAGGCTGGTGGTTCAAACCCACCAGCCACTCCTCGGAAGTAAGATTGGGCAATCTACTTCCATAGAGATACCGCCTCGGAAACCCAAAGAGGGGTTGCTGTGAGTCGGGTCCGACTCAATGGCAGTGTTTTTAGTTTGTTTTTCGGAGACCACACCTGACATGCCAATTCTGCAATTCCATTACTGCATGAGAGGCAGTATACATGCAATCAGATATCTAAATCATAAGGATGCATGTTCCTCTAAGCTGAACTTGTCACAGTCGTTTCTAGATCCCCAAAACCTGAGACACAGGGACTCAATAAATGTCTGTTAAACTGTATTCCTTTTATTATGTAAAGGTAGAGCTCAGGCTCACACTCTGAAAGGCCAAGGATTTACTGCATTTTTTTGTTACCTGCCAACTAGTGAAGACCACAAAAGGCTTGAGTGAAATAGTAAAACAGAGGTAATGAATAAGTCATTTCTAACAAGGGTGGTTTTATAGGCATCACACCTCCACTGGGCCAAATAGGCTCATTTTAGAGGTGAAATCTATTCTGCAAGTGCAGAGACCAAAGAGAATGCTATGTGACTGCCCTGAAAGAGAAGGGAGGCTTTACAGGTCCGGAGCTCAACCACCGCTTCTACAACAAGAGGCACTAGCCTCCTCCGACAGGGCTCCTGGGTTTGGGCTCAACATCCGTAGAAGTCTCAGGGGCCTTCATTAAGCCTGCCTATGTAAAACACCCTGCCATTCTTCTGAGTCCAACACAAACAGGCTTCTGACAGAGTAGGGAGCGTGGGGGTGGAAAGCCAAGAAAACTCTCAGTTGTGAGCCCAGGGTGCTAGTGGGAAACACCTCTGAAGCAGCCGGCTCCACTCACCTCCAGGTGGTACTTCTTGGCTAACACACAATACACATATATGTGCACATGTATGCACACATATATACATGCACACGCATATGCATGAGCGGGCTTATACAACACATGTGTACACACATGCACGTGTGCACATGTGTATGCACATGCATACATGTTTGTGTGCACATGTGAGCATACATATGTACTGCACACACAGAGATGTGTGCACACATACAGTTAAGAACATCAATACCTCCCCTTTCTCCATGATGCTGAGCAGCTGGAGTCCTAGGCATGGTCTGACTTTTAAGTATATCACCAGTCCTAAATTATCTGCCCATCAACTATTAGCCTGGCCTCTCCCTAGGGTGCTATTCACAAAAGCAGGAGGACCTGGGCCTGATTCTAGTCCAACTCAGCTGCCAATAAGCTGTGAGACTGTGCCAATCATGGCCCTGTTCCAGCCTCAGTTTCTTCATTCTTAAAACGAGGAGACTGGAACATGCTTTTTTAGCTGCAGCATTCAAGATTCTTCTAGTCTCAAATGTTTACCATATTTTTATACAAATAACACAGACATTATATATTTTCTCTAGCCGTGCAACCTTCTCTAGAATTCTTTTCCTATGGGCAGTATGTATATTACATATGTAAGCACTTTATTTGTGGAAAAATACGGTAATTCTTGGTGAAAATGGTAGCATTGTCTCTGGGATTGTAGTATTCCTGAAAATGAAGAAGTGGCCCCAGGATGAAGTAGAAGTTGGCGAGAAGGCCAAGCACTTTCTCCTTGAATCCTCTAATTTTAGCAAAGTTTCATTTGTTCTACTGACTGTCACCAGGACACTCTGGGAAATTTAGAGAATCCCAGGGAACCACACAGGCAGCAGGGGAGGGGGACCAGGTGGAGAGAAGGGAATGGGCATGACACTGTCCTAAGTGTACAAGGCAGAGGGCAGATCCAAATGCAAGCATTAAGGCAGACGGAGGTTACATTTCACCAAATCCTACTAGTCTATGGGAAGGAGCCGCTGACTGACCAGTTTGTACATAATATTATTTCTCCACTGAAAGGCATCTTTAACAACAGATAAAACTATTGCAATTTTTCCCTAAAATTCCAACTTGTCCATTTTCCTCAGGCCCATCAAGAGATGATTCTTTAAAGATGTTTAACAGATTGTTTACAAAATCCTGTGACACCTGAGTAACGGGTGACCGAGAACTAGTCTGGGCAGGGCAGCCACTCAACACTGGGTGGGATGTTGACTGCTGGCCGGTCCCTGAGGCTACAGGAGCAAGATGGGGCTTCACAACTTATCAGTGGATAAAGACAAGATGGGTTTTTTTTAAGTGTTCAAACAAAACATACTTTACTAAAAATGCCTGCTATAGGCAAAATACAGGAAAAGAAATACAGAGATTAAAAACATATAGTCCTTGCCTTGAAATTGTCTTGTATTATCATTTAATGAGCTTTGGTAGCTTAGTGTCTAAGGCACTTGACTGCTAACCAGAAGGCTGGCAGTTCAAACCCACCAGCCACTCCTCGGAAGGAAGGTTGGGCAATCTACTTCCATACTGATACCAGGAGTCGGGTCTGACTCAAGAGCACATAACAACAACCACCATTTAATGAGCAGACAGATATCCACATAAGTAATACAACAACATCATGTGTACAGCGTCTATAGTTTACAAAAAAAGGTCCAATTCCTATGGAAGTGACAAAATCTAAAGTTCTAAATTATAATACTAGAGTTAGGAAATTGAAAGGAAAATCTTAAATCTCATACCCAAGACACGGTCTTCACTGGAAAATTCCCACATCAAGGGGTGGAAGCCCTTGCTGGACATAAAAGATCAACTATTCCTCTCTGCATCTGGTTATAAAATTATTTTTATGATTTAGAACTTAAGACTTCCTATTACTTTTTTTTTTTTTTTTTTAATGAATTTAGGCATGTTCCAACGTACCAAACGGAACTTGGTTTTAGGTTTAACTATTATTATTATTATTATTATTGCCTAAGGCATCTGACTGCTAACCAGAAGGCTGGCGGTTCAAACACACGAACCACTCCCCTGAAGGAAGACTGGGGAATCCACTTCCATAGAGATAACACCTCGGAAACCCAAGAAGGGGTCGCTATGAGTCAAAAACAACTCAACAGCAGTGAGTTTCTTTTGTTTATTGTTGTTGTTGTTGTAAAAATATAGGTAATACAACATTTGCCAATTCAGCATTTTTCATTTGTACAGTTCAAGGAAACTGATGACATCGTCGTTGCGCAATCATCACCAGCATTCATTGCCAGATTTTCCATCCCCATAAATAGAAACTCAGATAAATAAAGATTCCCATTCCCCTCCCTTCTTATTTTAAGAACTTTATCCATATGTGCTTTATATATGCTGGTTCATGTAAAGCTAAGATGCAGCCACCTTCCAGGAGGATCTGCCATTCAGAGGCATTACAAACTAACAGGCTACTGGTTTTACCTCAAATAAACAAAAGAAATAGGCAAGAGCCAAGTAGAAACTAGTGTCATGTTCTTGCGAACTCCTAGAAGCAACAGGTCAAAGTCTCACAGACTCCTCAATAACTTACCATAAGTTCTTTACCTTGTGTTTTACTTAAGTGTTGGAACATATGCATCTTTCCAAAGCACCCTGTTTATCAAGAAAATGGGGCAAAATGGTACCTGGTGGAGAATCTAGGTGAAGGTAATGGATTCTGTGTACTCTTTCACCTTTCCTTGGGTTTCAATTTTTTCAGAATAAACGGAGCAAAATAAAGATATTCACTGCTTATGTATTTTTTTATTATTGCAAAAATACAGGTAACATGTTTGCCAATTTGACATTTTTTGCTGTGTACAGTTTAGTGAGATTAACCACATCAATCATGTCATATAACCATCACCAATTTCCATTACCAACTTCTTCAAAGATGTGGCCCTTGCAAAATGCAAAAAGAAAGCAACAACAAAGAACACCTTCTAGCATTCTGCATCTTTGTGGGATCTGAACAATCTCGTGGTATTTGCATTTCGCTGGGTTGCTAAGCCCACTCCACAACAAAGATACCTCCCTGAAAATCCAAAGATCTCCATGATCATGAAGTCACTCCTATGGACCTAGACCTTGAACAGTCCAAACACTGGCCTTACTTTCACTGAGAACAAGCCCCTGTGCATTTCATGAAGCGTTTCCGTATACGTGGAATCAGTGTATTAATAACAGCTTATTGGCACCAAATGAAAAACACACAAGTCTTAATCTTCGGTCTTGAATCATGTCCAGGCTCCACGTAATACCTGGCGGGAAGGGATATAGCCGTAAGCATGCTTGGTGACGGAGGGCTGCGTGGTGAGTCCTGAGTTTTGAAACATGGATTGGTAGCTTAACAAAATTTACTGGTTGTAGAAAAAGTAAACGTGCCTCTAGGGAGGTGAGCTCAGCCTCACCATTCCGACAGCAGCCTCTGGTGGCCAGTTTAGTAAAAAGTGTTGGCTCTGATGCTGAAAGCTCTGACCTCCCTTTCTTAATGAAGGTTGCTGCAAAAAGACAGACCTTTCTAGGTAACAGCTGGGGGAGTGAGGGCTGCAGAGGGAGACTGGGGAAGCAGCAAAAAACCCAAACTTAGGAGTAGCCATGATTCACATAAATTACCAAGTAAGTAGATTACTTGTCTTTTGCATTTAAAAAAAAAGAAAACAGGAACAAAAGAATACTATTTTTGGGGAGCTCTGGTGCCTAAGGCATTTATTTGACTGCTAACCAGAAGGTTGGAGGTTCAAACCCATCAGCTGCTCCAAGGAAGAAAGATGGGCCAATCTACTTTCATTAAGATTTACTGCCTCAGAAACCCCAAGAGGGTTGCTATGATTTAGAATCAACTTGATGACGGTAAGTTCAGTTTAGTTAGTTAGTTTGTTTTCTATCCATA
This sequence comes from Orycteropus afer afer, assembly GCF_000298275.1. NCBI lineage: Eukaryota > Metazoa > Chordata > Mammalia > Tubulidentata > Orycteropodidae > Orycteropus > Orycteropus afer. The sequence goes on from NW_006921724.1 coordinate 753,059, forward strand.
AGAAGGAGCTCTGGTGGTGTAGTGGTTAAGGCATTTGGCTGCTAATCTAAAGGTCGGTAGTTAGAACCCACCAGCCGCTCTGTGGAAGAAAGATGAGGCAGTCTGCTTTTGTAAGGATTTATAGCCTTGTGAATCCAATGGGAGTTGCTAAGAGTTAGAATCAACTCGAGGGCAGCGAGTGATCCTTCATAGGAGTCCCCAGGTAGTGCAAACAGTTAATGCACTCAGCTGCTAACTAAAAGGTTGGCAGTTCAAGTCCACACAGAGGTGCCTTGGAAGAAAGGCCTGGCGATCTACTTCCAAAAGATATCAGCCACTTAAAACCCTGTGGAGGACACACATGTGGTCACCATGAGTCGAGTTAACTGGACAGCAACTGACTACTGGCATATTTTTAAGTAGAAAAAAACAAATAAGAAAATCTATTTTAAAAGGGTCTGAGTCACAAAATAGTAAGGTTTACATTAGTATGAAAGTTATCTTATTCCTTAATTGTGTAGAAAATCCTTAAACATACAAAATAAGGCATCTGTCTACTTTTCTACACAGTGTCACAGGGTATATGAATTTCTACAAATTGAATGCCGGGAATTCTTGCTGTAACATAAGGAAAGAAAGTATGCTCCATATGGCAGAAAGTTCTAGAAAATCCTGCTATCATTCACTCAGAGAATAAAATAAAATATTCAAAATTGTCAGTGAAGCCTGATTTCTAGCACCACAGATTCACACCATTTCACTAGATATAAATAGAAAAATGCTCAGAGGTTGACAGTCGGCATTAAAGGCAGAGAGAGCTGTAAGAAGGAGATGCCGTGAGCTTCAAGCGGACTTCTTCGTAAGGTGCACTACGTCCTTAGCTATGAGAGAACAATCTGGAAACAATCTGTGGGGCAGCTGCTCTCATCAACAAACTGTTTATTATAAGAAAGTGGCTGGGTCAAGGGTTAAACATCAACCCAAACCGAAAGCATAGGGAGCAAAAATCAATACCGTCCCCGTTAAAGAAATCTGGGACTTAGTATGCAGAAAAGAGGGTGAGGAATCCTTGCTTAGCTCTGGAAGGATGAAAGTCAGAACATAACTCCTGTAATTCAATTTCAGTGTGCAGAGTTATTTCACATGTTATTACAACTGGTTATTTGCTGGTGTTTTCAGAATGGTCTAAAGGAGATAAAATACGGTATTAAAAAGAGATTGCTTCCCAAAGAATGTTAAAATTGCATTTGTCTTGTAATGAGATCAACCTGCTTTTTTACCACCACCACCACCACCATCCCCCAAAAACAAACTAATCCACTGCCATCCAGTCAATTCCAACTCATGGCGACCCTATAGGGCAGAGTAGAACTGCCCCCATAGGATTTTCAAGGCTGTAAATCTTTACTGAAGCAGATTGCCTCATTTTTTTCCAACGGGGGGGCAGGGGGCGGGGCTTGTGGGTTCAAACCACAGCTTTCAGTTGGCAGCTGAGTGCTTTAACCACTGAGCCACCAAGGCTCCTTGTTTATACACAATGGCTAGATAATCCTGTCCATCTTTACATGTATCTAATTGGAAACTGAAACGCAGACTGGATATGACATTATACAAAGGAAATGTTTTATTTTAGGTGTGATGGGGCATTGTGGTGATTTTTTTTTCCAAGAGTTCTTATATTTTAAAGAAACATACTCAAATGTTTACAGATGAGAAATCTGATACAATTATATGGGGTCCCCTTCAAAATAACATAGAAGGAGGAGGAGGCTGAAACAAATGAATACATTTGGCCCTAACTGTCCACGGTGAGGCAGAGTGAGGAGTAGGTAAGGGTTAATGGCATTATTTTGTTCACCTTTTATATCTGAAATTTTCTACATAACATTTTCTTTGACTCTGTGTATACTTCAGCAGTTACTCTGAAAAAAGGAAAAACAGGTTCTCTTAACTGTAAGTATTAACCTATCAAGGGAAATTCATTCATTCCCTATAGGTATGTATATACACCACAGTGTTACTAAGTGTCCATCCAACAAGACTGCCTTTTAAGGTATGTCTGAAATACATAGCTGTTAAATTCTAAGTCTGACACTGGAGAAGTAAAAAGAGATTCTTAATGTCCCCTGTGCTCATGATCCACCAATGAAATCTGATTAAAAAAAAAAAAAAAAAACAGTACTGTAAGATGGTGGCTGGGTTCTGAAAGGAAGGTTTTATGGTTTAATTGCATGATGAAGCATATTTGTGGGCTGGTAAGAAAATCTGTCATAAATAATGGGGTCCAAGTTTTTAAACAGCCAACTTAGCACACAAGCTTTCAAAACCACAACTTGTTTACAAATTTCAGACTGCTATATTTTATATTGATAATCCTTAACTCAAAAGTAAAATGAAATTTGAAAATGAGCTTGAGATAAATAAAATAAAGCAGAAATTTCACTTTCTTTCATTATGCTTAGGAGCTCTGGTGCCCAAGGTATGTGACTGCTAACCAGAAGGCTGGTGGTTCAAACCTCCAGCCATTCCTCAGAAGGAAAGTAAGCCAATGTATTTCTGTAGTGATACTGCCTCGGAAACCCAAGGAGGGGTTGCTATGTGTCGGTTCTGACTCAACAGCAGTTGAGTTTGTTTTTTTGGTTTCCATGTGCTTAAATTAACTACGGAGAGGTACCAATGATTTAAAATTGTTCCAGTATAAAGTAATAATTGCAGATTTTAAGAAAAGAATGCATTAAAAATATATGTTTTTAAAACCCTAACTGCTTTGCCAGCAGCAGTACAAATACTGGGGTATCCTGGAAAAGATGATAAAGGTAATCTCTTCTATCCTCCATGCAAAAGACAGAAAAATTTGGTCACGAGAATTTGATGACAATGTATACTGTCCTTTAAAAAGCACCTACTCTGAAAAATTCATTTGGCTAATCTGAGACACCACACATTACCCTGTATCATCATGGAAGGAAAATACATGCAAAGTGGAGAATCTTCAAAATTACAGATCTCTGAGTTTTACAGCATTTGATGGGAAACCCGTAACAAAACTTAAATCATCGTGTATATCTAAGGTTGCCTATGGACAGTTACACAAAGAGTAGTAATATCTAGGTGATTCTAAGTGATTCTAGGCAGGCTCTGGATATGACCCCTTTCCCCTCCCCACAGAAAAAAGTAAACTACTATGTTTTTAATTTATGAGACCACTATTTGGTGTTTCCTTTAGAAGATATATTTCCTTGTGTACAGATTGAAAACGGGAAGGGAGGTTAGTGGTACCGCCTCCAGCTACTACCATGTAAAAGTTTCATTTTTGCTCCAAGAGAAGGAAACATCTTGCTTTCCCTATGGCATAGAAAAGCAAAACTTAACAAGTTTTTTTAAAAGAACATTCATTATCGGTTTTACTTTTACTTTTTCAAATTGTTACTTTGCCTGTAAAAGGCAAGCAGGTTTAAATTAAAAGTTTTTACAGTTTAGTGCTCAGGAAGGATACATGGTTTATAATACTGACTAAACAGTCTCTTCCGATCTGATGGTCAATGCCCAATCCACCTTCACAGAAACCCCATTTGGAACCTGAACTTCAGTCTCAGAAATTCAAAAGCACCGTACTAAAGCAACCCTTCTCTTCACCCACTATCCATAACTCCCAACACTGAGACATGCACAGAGAAACACACACCCACACAAAAAATTATGTTGTAAATCTCTTTCAGTGGGAATATACATTTCCTTTTTAGCAGAAATCTCCAAACAGTCTAACCTAAGTCTTCTCTCATCCTCAGAGGTAAATGGGAAAAAGACCTCTCCACCAAGGCAGGTTTATGACATTTTTGCAATCTTATGACACTTTCTTATAGTTTTGGTTAAAGCAGGCATATGAATATTAAAAAAAAATTCATATATTCCAGTCTATGTTTGAAATGGAAAAAAAATTCAAATATAACAAAAAAACATAGATTAAAAACAATAATCAATGACTGAGTTGGTTTCATTTAAAGCCAAATACCTCAATTGATCAAATGGAGTTTCAAATTTAGAATTTTTATTTTAGAACCTAAATTACAGCCTTTAACATTGACATCTCTTCCACTGACAGTGTAGTTAAACCAAAGTCTGAAAACATATTAAGGAAGAAAAACACAACACAGCTGAGAACTGGACTAGAAATGTATAGCACCTGCAACAGGCTAGAAGGGCATGTGTGGCCAAACCTGGCAGAGCAATACCTGGACAGGTACTTTTACTTCAAGGAAGCTATCGTGAGCCAACACAACAGGAAAACTAAGAAGGTGATTGGCATTCTCTTCTAATATCAAAGAAAAAGTGACTGAGGGATGGACAGACAGACTAACCTTGGAGGAGTTTTCCAGCTGTCACGAGGATCACTTGTCGAGGAAGCCAAGCAAATCTTTGACTTGTATGATCCTGGTCTCCCTGCCAAGATCCTGCACAAGAAATGTACTTTCCTAGGACCCCATGTGCTCTCACCCCTCTCTCTCAGCCAGGGAAAATGGAAGATTTAACACCATTCGAGCTCACGAATTGCCTGTCAGTCTCGAAACCCCCCAAACACTATCAACCTATTTCCAAGAGAGCACAATTCTCAAAGCAACATGTTCAAGTTATTAGTCTGCATGGAGACAAAATGTGTTCCACAACTATAATTCACATCCTTAAAACTGAAGTGTAGTATTTATCAGCTAGTCTTCAGGTCCGAGACCCCAACATTTTCACACTGGCACCACAGGCTCCATAGTCAGGAGGCTGCGGCACCATGCCCACCTTCAATCCTGGCCCTCAGCTCCTCACCTGGTCACAGGGAGCACTTTGATCACGCCCTCTAACCCAGGACCAGTGTGGGCTTATTCCCTACAATGTAGTTTTTGGACTTTGGAACAAAAAATCTGCTTTTAAGAATGTTCCAAGACTTCCTAAAGACAGCTTCAATTGACTTCCCCAGGAGGTAATGCCATAATCCATTCCCGCTCACACATGGCAGCTATTAAGGAGCTGGTGTAGAAGACAAAAAGCATTTGGTCTTGGAGGGTTTTTTTCTTCCGAAAGAGCCTGTTTCCCATCCACAAATTTGGGACTGCATACATGGTGAATATAAATAGTCTAAGGAAATAAAACCGCCTTTCTTAGATAAGGCACTAGCCTCAAGAAGGAAACTTCTGAGAAAGTTGTTCCCCTCTAGCTTAGAGACTTAATTACCCCTTTCCCAGATTAGAGAGCAAAAGCTGCAACACAGAGAAAACCAAAATTATAAAAAAGTAACTAAACCAGTAGCTGTTGACTCAGAGCAGCCCTACAGGACCAAGTAGAACTGCCCTACAGGATTTCCAAGGCTGTAATCTTCACAGAAGCAGACTGCGGCATCTTTCTCCTGCAGAGTAGCTGGTGGGTTTGAACAACTGACTTTTCGGTTTGTAGTTGAGTACTTAACCACTGTGTCATCAGAGCTTCTTACAAAAGTAACTAGAAGTGGGAAACAACAAAAGATATGCTTGTCTATATTTCTGACTAGCATATCTTCAGTTTCTATCTTGATTTTGAATAGAAGAGTTTACTCCATATGACTGTGAGTAGTTTTAAAGTATTCTTGTGGAAACATGACTCAAAAATACAGTACATACAGTAGCTGAAAGGCCTCCTCCTAAAATTAAATAAAATAAAGGGAGCTAAGGAAAACACTCCATTTCAACGTCAAAGCTCGTCATGTCACCTTTTCCATGGGTATTATTTTTGATAACAGGAAGTCAGTTGAAATGAACAAAAAGTTTCCAGTTTAGATGAAGGGTGAAGAAAGAAAGGAGAGCAAAAGGTATATGAAAGACCCTTGAAAACATTCATAGCTATAAAACCTTTTAAATGTTTGCTTTAATCACCCAGCTGCTCTGTAGCTGGTGCTGTATTGTAAAATCCCCACCACGATGCCACGTCAGCCACATGTCAAATGCTATTCAGGGTGCACCTGGAATTTTGAGTTTCTCTTTAATTTGGATGCCTCAAAATTATTTTTTAAACTGTGTTTTAAAGTCATGTTAGAAGTTCCTTTCTCACTGTACATTCAAGATTGGGGCCTAGAATTAAAACTGGAGGAAGGGGAAGGGTCCCATGCTAAATACTATGCAAAAAAAAAAAAAAAAAGGCAAGGATTTTTTTAAAAACTTGGAGAATTCTAATTAACTCGTTAGAAACATACACGAGCCTCTTCAGTGTTCATTACCCAGTTTCCTCTTCAGAGTGGTAAAGCCCCCTCCTCTGCCTACCTAACAGGTCACTGTGAAAATATCCCAAATAAGATCAATGTATGTGAAAGCATAAAGCATGCTACGAACAGAAGAAAAGATCTGTTGTTTTCCAGAAACTTTTACACTTAGTAGGCACTCACATGTTTGCTAAATGAAGTGCTTAGTTACACAAAGAAGAGTAAGAACCACCTGGTAGGACTCTGTGTAAGTTTCTTCATAAAAGAAACCAACATCAAAGGTAATCCCTGGGTAGAAGGGGCTATACAAGTTTTTTGATATGTTTGTAAATAGCAACACTGTCCTTACTAATAATAACTGTCTTCAAGAGGAGGGGAAAAAAAAGTTTCATAGCAAGTAACTTCGAATCGAATCAAAGTGAAATGTTGTAACTAGTTTTTATCTTTAAGCATAAATTGTCCATCCCACAACTCCCACACTACCAAAATTAAATATATATACACAGACACACAAAATATGGTGATTTTTACCCAGTTCCTTTAATAACAAACCCAGCTGTCACTTCTTGTTACAGTTATATCTTGATCCTAAGGCAAAGTAATACGATACACCCCCCTCACAGGACTCCTGCCAATGTCCAGCCTGCCTCTATTACTCAGGTCTTGGACATATAATTAGCTATCAGCCACAATGTACGTCTCAAAGAATCCCAAGTTCGTAGTTTCGCAAAATATCTCATGCTCCCCAGATCTTGAGCAGCTATGTCCTGATGTAAGAGACCACTGCCAAACCTTCAACTCCAGAATCACGGCTGGCGATCTTTCTAAAAACCCAGTTAAAAAAACCTAGTTGCCATCCGTCAACTCCGACTCATGGTGACCCCATGTGTGTCAGAGTAGAACTGCACTCCATAGGGTTTTCAATAGCTGGTTTTTTGGAAGTAGATCACCAGGCCCTCTGTCCGAGACACCTCTGGCTAGACTTGAACCACCAACCTTTCAGTTAGCAGCCCAGCATGCCAGCCATTTGCAATACTATTATGCAAAGTACCACCTTCTCCTTCTGGCCAGACAAGGGGTTTATAAGAGGGCAGCCAGCTCTGTAAGGGTGAAAGGCAGGGAAGTGGGGGACAGTGGCGGGGGGGGGGGCTGCCAGGGCTGCCAGCTCTGCCCATGTGCACAGGTTGCCAGTCCTGGCCCCTCCAATCAACCAGCTGCCCCTCTAAGCACAAACTCCTCAGAGTTTGTCCTTTCTGACATTTTATCTTCCTGTTACCAATGACAGAAGACTGAGCTAGCTGACCACATCATCTCACTCCACAAAATGCTGAAGTAAACCAAGGAGTTTGTGTTAGTTAAAGTTGTGTGTCAACTTGGCTGGGCCTGGTTTTGAGTGGCTGGGCAGATGGATGTAGTTATTCCCCAGGATGAGATTGGTAATTAACTCCATGGTGGAATATGCTGTGATCAGCTAAGTAACTGCCTGCTTCCAGTATACAAGGAGAAATTTTGAGCTTCTTGGCACACTTGGATTCTGCATTTAGCCAAGTCTTCATTCAGCAGCCTTCCATGCTTCCTGTTGATCATGGGACTGTTTATGGACTTGAACTAGTGGCCTGCCATATTGCTTGATAATCTTGGGACTGCCATTTTACTCGTTGACCTTGGGTTTGTCAGCCTCAGCAGCCAGCAGCTACCTGAGTTAAGAGATGCCTCCAACTCCAGTGGGCTGGAAGCAAGAGGCAGAGCTGAAGCCCAAGGTTGAAGGGCCTTCACTCAGCCCCTAGAACTGACACTCTGAACTCGGGCTTCTAGCATCCTAAACTACAAGAGAATAAATCTTTGTTTGTTAAAGTCATCCATTTGTGGTACTTCTGTTATGGCAGCACTAGAGAACCAAAACAGAGTTATATCTCTTACTCCTACTGACACCTCCAGACCTACAGCCAAGGGAATTACGCTTTTGGAAGAGCCCATAGTATAAATGTCCCTAGGCGGCACAAACATTTAACATGCTCAGCTGCTAATGGAAATGGAGGTTTGAGTCCACTCAGAGGTACCTCAGAAGAAAAGCCTGGAGATCTACTTCTGAAATATCAGCCATTGGAAACCTCTACTCTGCACACATGGGGCTGCCTTGGCACACATGAGGTCAGAGTCAACTTGAGGGCTACTGGTTTTCATTGTATAGGTGTCAGTAGGATGTGGTGTTCTTTGAGAAACAGTTTAAAGGATCCTGTCAAGAAACTGGGAGGAGACATGAAAGGGAATGAACATGAAATTTTTAAACTAATACCAACAATATCTCTCACCCTTGGGAGCAAACAGAGACTTGAGTCACTGAGCAGCCCCACACTAATTCATACTAACTTGAGAGCTCACAATTAAACCTAAGAGTTCTAGCTGTACAAAGCCATTTACCACAGTAAAGTGATTTACTAACAAAGCTACGTTGATGTGAAATATTAAAGTATCAATATAGATTGTATCAATATAAATTCTATAGATTCCTTGATTTTTTTCTTTTAGTTGTATTAAGTATAGATACACAAAACATTTGCCATTTCATTATTTCTTACATGTACAGTCCAGTGACATTAATTACATTTTTCTGTTGTACAGCCATCACCATCATCCATTTCCAAATTTTCCCATCCCTCTTAACAGAAGTTCAAGGTTTCCAAGCAATGAGTCCCTCTTTCCCCCTAACCTTTACCTTTTGTAAACACTAATAAACTTTGGTCTCCATACATTTGCCTATTCTAGGTATTTCAGTTTTGACCATTTATTGGACATTCAAAAGCCAATGACATACAGTAATTTATTTTTCTAAATTTGTAACAACTGGCTTTTTGTTCATTATAAAAGCAATATATGATCATTATAGAAAATTTGGAAAATATAGAAAAGTTTAAAAAGATGATTAAAATCACCACCTAGACTAATCACATCACCCAGAAATCTACCGTATACGCTCTGAATTTCCTTTCAGTCTTTTTTCTGCAGACATGTGTGTGCAGCTTGTATGAGTGCATGCGTTGGATGTTTGGTGATTCAGTGGTAGAATTCTTGTCTCCCATGTGGGAGACTCAGATTTGATCCCCAGCCGCGGCACCTCGTGTGCAGCCACCCCCGACCATCTGTCAGTGAGGCTTGTGTGTTGCTGTGATGCTGAATGGAGTTCAGTGGAGCTGTCAGGCTGAGACAGACTGGGAAGAAAGGCCTGGTGATCTACTTCTTAAAATCACCCAATGAAAACCCAACGGATCAAAACAGTCTGTCCACAAAACCAATCATGGGGATGGTGCAGGACTGGACAGTGTTTCATTCCTCTGTGCATGAGGTTGCCATTAGTCAGGGCCCAACTCGATGGCAGTGAACAACAGCTTTGCTGAGGCAGGTTAGATTAAGGGTAAAGGCCTTGGTCAGAGAGGAAGCCCAGCTTGGCTACCCAGAGTCTGCAACTCAGCAGAGCCTCATGATCCTCTTGTTGTCATACATGGCAATGCTTGTGAAGTCTTACAGGACTGGATTTTAGAGCAGGAATCAACTGCTACAGTGGTGTCTGCATATTAGTGAAGGTCTTAGAACACACTGTAAGCACATGCCAAGAGCTCACAATACTCTGAGTGTTTTTTTTTCTCTCATTATAAAAGTAATGTATGTTCGTTCCAGAAATTCTGGAAAACACAGAGAAAGTTTAAAGATTATAAAAATTACTCTAATCCTACCATCCAGAAATCACTGTAGATCACTGTGCTATTCTTCTCCATTCATACCACAGCAACCCGGAAGCATAAATCTTCTATGCTATGCACTATAAACAGCAAGTGTCAAGGCAACCAAACTGTATAAACACAGCTAGTATGCAGTGAAATTATTTAGATAACCAGTATATTTATTCTATTCTTTCATATTCTATAACAGTGCTTACCATCAGTTACCATCAAGTCAATTCTGATTCGTGGCAACTCCATGTGTGTCAGAGAACTGTGCTCCATAGGGTTTTCAATGGCTGATTTTTCAATAGTAGATTGCCAAGCCGGTAGACTTGAACATTTAACCTTTTCATTAACAGCCAAGCACATTAACTGTTTGCACCACTTCAGGACGCCATAATAGCACCTGTTATTTTTGTTAGTTGCCATTGAGTTACTTCAGACTCATCGCAACCCCATATAACAGCGTAGTACTGCTAAAATGTTAAATGAAAGATGATATTCTTCATTATGGTATTTAAATAATTTCTAAGGAACAAAAAGAAAGTGCCAACAATATAATGGAAAACTACTAAATGATAATATGTTAAATTGATATACAGGAAAAAAACTCAGAACTAGCTTGTAGTTCCAGGGTCCAATGGCAGCCTAGCTCAGCAGCGACACCTTGTGGTGAGAAGTCTTTGATTCCCAACAGCACAGTATTTTACATAAAAGCAGGCAGCAGAGGAGTGCAAGTATCTATCATCTGTAAAGCTCTTATAGGTGATGAGTCTAAATGGATGGGCAGAGCATAGCAGATGGCCAAGTGCCAAGATGCTCTCCATGTAACCTAATTCTATGGGGACCAACAAGATCTATTAAGATGGGCTGCAAAAAAGGAAACCAAATGGAAAGGACTAGCCAATTCTACCCCCAACCTCTGTCACACAGATCTATAAATATCAAGGCACCACCACAATGCCTAGAAGGAGTTCCGAGAGATCTCAGCCTCAGCATCAGAGGAGAATAGGAGGAAGCTGCCTCTGCAAAGGCCATCACAGTCAGTGAGTGTCTATCTTCACATTAATTTGTACTAAAATCCTTTAGAAAACTCTTATTCCAGGAAAACATAATATAAAACCCCAAATTCTTACATTTCCTCCTACTGAAGATTCAAAATCTTCAATGAGGAGTTATTAGCCATTAAGAAATGAAGGCATAATCTTACCCTGGTACTAAGAGCAAAGTTCAAAGAAAACCAAAAACAATAAATGCCGATGAGGGTGTGGAGACTGGGACTCTCATACTGCTAGTGAGACTGTAAAATGGTGCAAATACTGTGGGAAACAGGATGGTGCTTCCTTAAAAAGCTGGAAATAGAAATACTGTATGATCCAGCAATCCTACTAGGAATATATCCTAGAGAAATAAGAGCCATGAAACGAACAGCTATATGCACACCCGTGTTCATCGTAGCACTATTCACAATAGCAAAAAGTTGGAAACAACCAAAATGCCATCATGGGAGCACTAGATAACAAATTATGGTACATACTCACAATGGAATACTGAACAACGTTAAAGAATAATGAAATTGTGAAGCATAACATAAATAAACTTATGGGGCACTATGCTGAGTGAAATTAGTCAATCACAAAAGGACAAACATTGCATGAGACCACTATTATAAAAAGTCAAGAAAAGGGTTTACAAAAAAAGAAATATGTTTTGATGGTTACCGGGGGTAGGTAGAAGAGGGTGGGTAAACCACTAACTAGAGGGTAGACACATATTAACTTGGGTGAAGGGAATAAAATCTAAAAAAGAAAAAATAAATGAGGGCATGTACAACAATCACATATACACTCCCTCAGAACTAAGTCAAGAGATTAGTGACAGGGAGAAAAAAGCGGTCCATAGCTTAGATATCCAAGAAGATCAACAAAACCAATGGGGAATCCCAGATAAAAAAATGAACATTTCTAAAAATAACTCTTATCCAAAGTTAATGATGTTACAAAGAGTTTGTTGGGCTTGGAGTTTGTTTGGAGTGTTCTGTATATCTACATAAAGCCAACAAGGAGCTCTGATAGCACAGTGCCTAAGGCATCTCATTGCTGGCCAGAACGTTGGTGGTCCAAACCCACCAGCCACTCTGTGGAAGGAAAACTGGGCAATTTACTTCCGTAAAGATTTACCACCTTGGAAATCCAATGGGGGTTGCTATGAGTTGGAATCAACTCAATGGCAGTGGGTTTGGTTTTGGTTTTTTTATATAAAGCAACCACCACCTATGTGTCAGTTATGTTGCACTATGGTGGCTTGCGTGTTGTATGATGTGGGAAACTATGCCACTGGTATTTCAAATACCAGCAGGGTTACCCATAGTGGACAGGTTTCAGGGGAGCTACCAGACTAAGAAAGCCTAGGAAGAAAGGTCTGGTGATCTACTTCTGAAAATCAGCCAATGAAAACCCTATGGAACACAACAGAATATGATGTGATATAGTGCTGGAAGATGAGTCCCTAGGTTGGAGGACACTACACAATAGCCAGGACGGGCTTAAATATGCCATTGACCGTGAAGATGGTGTAAGATCTAGCAATGTTTCGTTCTATTACACATAAAGTCATCATGAGTCAGAGCCAATTCGTCGGCGGCTAACAACAGCAACCAGGCATTAAATCCACTGCCCTCGAGTCGACTCTGATTTGCACAGCCTCCATAGGACAGGGCAGAACTGCCCTATACAGTTTCCAAGGATGTAGTCTTTATGGCAGCAGACTGCCACATCTTTCTCCACCAGAATAGCTGGTGGGTTTGAATCATCAACCTTTCAGTTAACAGCCAAGCACTTAACCACTGCACCACCAGGACTCCTCAACCAGGCACAAGTTAGGCATATTACACATATTAACTCATTAGACTTCTCACCACTTAGTAACAACTGCACTACCATTTAAATAATTTACAGAGCTTTCACATAAGATATTTCATCCAGTCCTCAAAAAATCCTATAACGAATCCTAAGCCTAAATGCTCTCTGAGTTTATACCTGGCTTCTCTAAGTGAGCACATCACACCCTAATCGCTCACGGTCTGTTTTCATCTGAAAACCAAGTTTGCTAAAGGGAAGCGTTTAGCCCAAAGAAGAATGCCTCCTCTTTTAAAAATGTTGGTTTGTGGGAATGATTTGTTCTTTCAAGGGAAAAGAGTTAAATTTGGTGTTGAGAGCCACCTGGACTAAACTCACAAAGTTACCTGTGTGAGGGAGACAATAGAAATAGACCCACAAAGTCATTTGCCCCAATTAACAAGAAACTGACAGTTGTGCAAAGCAAGGGGATTAGAGAGATGCCACACACCTGGGGAAATGTGTCAACCTGCCCACAACCCAGTATTGGTCACAGTCATAAAATGCAAACAAAAGGCCAGGAAAATGCCTGAATGGCCTCATCTCCTTAGGCATTTTCCTCTTAGACACGACTAAGAAAGACATGAGCTGAAATTCAGAGCCCCTTTTGCCACAAGATGGCAGACTTCAGCACAAATAAAACAAAGTGTGATTTTCGCATCCCAAGAGTTGCTTGGGAAAAGCCCAAATCAAACCAAATGTTTCTAATGCCAAATGAACAAATTTTGGTTCCAAATACATTGTTTACACATAAAACAGTGACTCTTTGGCCCTTAAATATAAAGAGCCAAAACCTTAAGCTTTAACACCTTCAAACTCCAACAGTGAAGCAGTGGTGGTTCAGTGGTAGAATTTTTGCCTTTCATGTGGGAGACCTGGGTTCAATTCCCACCCAGTGCACCTCCTGCACAGCCACCACCCATCTGTCAGTGGAGCCTTGTGTGTTCCTATGACACTGAACAGGTTTCAGCAGGGCTTCCCAGACTAAGACTAGGAAGAAAGGCCTGGCAATCTAATGCTGAAAATCAGCCAATGAAAACCCTATGAATTGAAATGGTCTGATTTGCAACCAAGCATGGGTACAGCACAGGACCGGGCAGTGTTTCATTCAGCTGTGCATGGAGTTGCTGTGAGTCAGGGGCTTACTGGATGGCAGCCAACAAGAACAACAAACTCCAATAGTTTTCTCTCCCTCTCTTATAAACACCAAGAAAAGAAAAATTAGTTATACTTGGACTTCTTTAAAATGGTTCCCAAACTCAAAGTCAAAATAGAAATTATCAACTGAAAGGGAACATCAAGCAGAGACATTCTGAGATGATTTCTCTCCAGCTGAGACGACACTCACCTCAGTAGCTGATAGTAAGTAGAGAGGTGTTAAGGCAGGAACTTGTCTCATTTCACAGCTTAGGCCAAGGGTTGTCAGGATCTCCTTAAGGACTTCATATCTTTTACAATTGCTTGCTTTGAGCAAATTAAAATCTTCTTGAGTTTGTACTATCAAAGAGCTGGGAGGTAGTTCTAGGTGCACCTAAAGGGAAAAGATACTGCTCTGTAAAATGGTAGCACTTACAGACACTAAGAAAAATAGCTTCTTTACCAGTTTTTCTGAAAACTTGAACATGGATCCTTCTAATGATCAACAGTATATATAAACTTTGAACCTGAATATGTGGAAAGCAACAATAAGCCACGAAGAGACACAAAAGAGCCTATTAAAATCATAGCTGTTAGGCTGAGAGGCCACGCTGGAAACAGCACTGCATATTACTGGTTGGAAAGATGGCATCGTGTTTGGTACGGGTCAGCAAAAAATGAGGGAACCCCTCCATGAGACGGATTGTCACATTATCCACAACACAGGGCTCAAACAAAGGAAGGATCAGAAGATGGCACAGGACCAGGCAACATTTCATTTCTGTAATACGTAACGTCGCCATAGTCAGAGCTGACTCGACAGCAACCAACAACACAGGTCACTAACCATTACAAACGTCCTGACTTTTTTCACTAATAATTTATGTGATATTGGGTAAGTCACAAAACTTGATTACATGAACAAAACACTAGAAATACTGTTGTGCTAGAGCCCACAGTACTACTGCTACTGAACTCAGGGAGGTACAAGGGGTCATGCTTGAAACTTCCCATGCTTCCTATTATGTAACAGCATAGCTGGAAAACACTCAGGAGGAGAGTAACCATATTCAACACAGCGTGCAAACGGATGAATATTTAGTACCTAGAAAAGTGACCCAAGTGCATTTGTTTCATTTTGCATTGTTTTTGCCAAAGGTCCAATGCATGCAGAATTTCCTTCCGATGTTACAGGAACATTATGAAAACAGAAAGCATAGGGCTGATGTTTAGGCAACTTAAAAATCTCTCAACTCCCTCTCAAGCCTTAAACAAGCCAAATATACTGGATTAGGTTCAAATGTTGAAAGCTGGGGCCAATCTGAAAAGTTTGCAGGACACTGCCCATCATAGTCCCCAAACTCCAGGCGGTCAGCTGAGGCACTGGCTGCTTTACCAACGACTAAGCATACCAACCAGAAGACAGCAGCTAAACACACTCTAAATGGCTCTGGAGAGGGAAGGAAGTGGAAAAGCAAAGCTCTTTAAGGAGTCCACATCCTTCTGCCCCACCACTCTCCTTCACCTGATTGAATTTTAACACTTAGAACAGTGCATTTAGAGTTGCATGTATTTAGTTTAGAGTCCCCAGGTGGAGCAAACAACATGCTAAGCTGCTAACCAAGAGGATGGAAGTTCGAGTCCACCCAGAAGCACGTCAGAAAAAAGGACTGGTGATCTACTTCTGAAAAAAAAATCAACCATTGGAAACTTTCTGGAGCACAGTTCTACTCTAACACAGATGGGGTCACATATGAAGTCACACACATTCCAACCCTAAATGTGTGTGCCTCTCAGGTGGATAAAGCCGTGCTGGTCTGGACAATCAGCATAACATTGGTCACGTTGATTTCACATAGACATTGCACGTGGCTGTCCTGGAGATTAACCCTTACAGGTGGCAGAAATAAAAGGAACCCAGGGGAAGGGGGGGGAAGCACATGATTGAAAGCCCATGTCCTTACTGGGCTTGATGAACACACAGAATATTCAAGAAGCACACGCAGGAAGATGAACGGAAATCATTGTCACATGTGAAAGATGCTGAGGAGGAAAGCAAATGAGTGGCCTACAAGCGGGTCTCTGGAGTTGGTGTTCTGAGAGGAAAGGGCATCCAATGAAGCTGTGGGGGAATGGCTTCTGCTTGCTGCCGTACAGTTTCAAGATTAGGTGCCTCTACACTGAAAATAACAAGAAAGGCCACCTCTGGGGAGGCACTCTCAAATTAATCAGGACAGAACAGCACCCCAGAATGTGTATACATGATAGATTTGTGGTCCTAGTTTGCCAGGGTATCTGACAAATCCTCTGGTTATAATGCTGTTACCATGGCAATGGAACCTGGCTTCGTCTAAAAATAAGACTTTTGACTGGACCATAAACCTAGTTATCAAAGAATACTATAAAGCAGTGGTTCACAATTACAGTCAATTGTGCCTCTCCCCCAGGGGACATCAGGCAGTATCTGAAGAAATTTTTGGTTGTCACAAATGAAAAGGGACACAACTGGTATCTAGTGAGTAGAGACCAGGGATAGTGTTCAATGCACAGGACAATGCCTGCAATACATAGGACGCCATAGCTCCCCAAAACAAAGAATGATCCAGCCCGAAATGTCAACAGTGCCAAGGCTGAGAAACTCTGTTCCAAATTAGTAGCATTTTTGCCATGTGTTCATCTAAATTAAAAAAATATATATGTTTAAATCCATTTTAGAGACTTTGTTTGGACATGTTCATGCCAAAGCTTCTGTTCATTTGCTATTCATGTATCAGCATTTATCTACCACCTTAAATTTCCCCTGAAGACTTGATCAGCTCAGTAATTATACGTACATTTTCTTCTTTCTCTTTATTATTACCAGTGGCAAGGACATGAAATACAAACTCCCTTGATGGCTATGCCACCACCTACCATACAGCTGTGTTTCACCCTTGAAGTTCTCCACCTCCTCTTATTGGGTTACATCATTGCTAGATTTATTACAAAGATGAAGACTATGAAATTGAACAGGGGAAGAGGAAACTAACCAGCCTGTGATAATATTTATCAGTTGATCTCCACACTGTATGGTAGTGACACAGGCCTGAGGAGAAAACGGTGAGCCTGTCACACGGAGACTGGAAGTCATTTAAAATCAAAAATAGCATTCTAATCCCCTGAATCTGATTTTTGAAGCTGCATCATATTGCCTTTTATTTCTAGGGCAGTGCACTGTGGTATCAGATTTTATGGTAGTGAAGGGGTTGATTTAAATGGTGCGACAAGCAGATTTGCTATGTAACTTAGAGAAATGGATTGCAACAGTCCCGAATCAATTTTCTATTACAAGTCCACTCACAAGGGTGGTAAAATGTGCTCTTCAAAACTGAAATATGGCTCAAGGAAGTTGGGTTTTGGAGCAGATTTTCTGAGAATGCACAGTTACTATAGTTACCATATCTGCAGTGGAAAAGAGAAGAAAAGAGAAACATTTATTAGGCCTCCGGAACCTAATGCACATGGTTTGCAGCCCTGCAGGAAACCTGCTTGCATTGCACATGTACATCTGTCCTGATGTCCAGGTTTCTAGATTTCAAATAACTTTACTTGCAAATTATCTTAAGAACAAGTCAGTGGGTTTCAGAATAGCAAAGAAACACATCTATATTCCTCTGAAGAATAGTGGATCAAAAAGCCCAAGAGCATTAGCTTCCAGGAGGGATAGACAGAGACACAGCATACAAAATAAAAAAGCAAATGGATCTCTGACTCAATGAAAAGATCCTTACAACAAAACACCCTCATCTTAGTAACTAATTTTGTTTTTAGTTGCCTCTGAGTCTGCTCTTACTCATGGCAGCCTTATGTATAACAGAACGCCTGGCTCTGGACCACCTTCATGATCATTACTGTGTTCGTGGCAACTCATCTGTGCCCATATATCTATATCTACTTTATTTTCTCAATCAGATTACCAAACCCTTAAGGACAAGTGTTTGTCTAACTCAAACAAAAACTTCTCCCCTTGCAGCATTAAAAGATTTGCAATAAACAATCATAAATTTTGAAATGGTCTCTATTGCTACTGTTCATTTAAATGAACAAAAAGCTAAAAGAAGAAAGGAGGAAAGGAGGGAGAAAAAAGTAGGAGAAGAGATCAAAGAATCTAAGATTGAAAAGGGAAACATCATTTTCCTTTCATCTTCTCCCTTTTCATTATTTCTTACTTATGTATTCATGTACTGTAAGTCTAAATAACATCAATATTCTCTCAACTGAAAATGGTCTCAGCATTTAGATCTTTAAAAAAAAAAACAACAACATTGCTGTTGTCAACTCATGGACCCATGCATGTCAAAGTAGAACTGTGCTCCATAGGGTTTTCAGTGGCTGATTTTTCAGCCGCTAGGCCTTTCTTCCAAAAGGAGCTCTGGTGGTGTAGTGGTTAAGGCATTTGGCTGCTAACCAAAAGGTCAGCAGTTTGAAACAACCAGCCACTCCGCAGAAGAGAGATGAGGCGATCTGCTTCCATAAAGATTCACAGCTTGGAAACCCAGTAAGGGGTCGCAATGAGTTGGAATCAAGTTGATAGCAGTTAGTTTGGTTTGGTGAGAGGCCTTTCTCCCAAAGAGCCTCTGGATGGACTCAAACCTCCAACCTTTCTGTCAGCAGCCACACTTGACCGTTTGTGGCATCCAGGGACATCATTGGGATCTTGGAGTGACAAATCATAAGGAAGGAACTGGGAATTTGAAGATATTAACACTAACACCCTAACTATCTCAGCAGGTAGTGAGCACTCAGTCCGTTCCTTGAAACCAACTCTGATATTTTATGTTGATGGTCAGTGATGTTTAGAATCATGATCCCAAGGCATTCAACTTCCTACATTAAATAAAGGTTTGATTTTGTTAACTAGGCTATACTTTGAGGCAAGGAAGATAAATGTATCTCAGACTACTACCAATAAAGTTCAAAACAAAAAAGAATTTTCTGCTGAATGCTTGGTTATCCAAAAATTTTCATTAACTATAACACATCATGACCTGTCTGACACACTGCAGTAGCCTGTGTTGCTGTGATGCTGGAAGCTATGACACCAGTATTTCAAATACCAGCAGGGCCACTTATGGTGGAAAGGTTTCAACAGAGCTTCCAGACTCAGTCTAGGAAGAAAGGTCGGCAATCTATTTCTGAAAATTAACCAATAAAAACCCCAAGGATCACAACAGAACAATGTTTGGCTTGCTTGCTGTGGACATATCATCAGGAGGGATCAATCACTAGAGGAGGACATCATGTTTGGTAAAGTGTAGGGCCAATGAGGGTGAGAGTGTCCTCTGATGAAATGGATTGCAAAAATAGCCTTAATGATGGACTCAAACATTCTGGCAATTGTGAGGATGATGCAAGACTGGGCAACGTTCTGTTCTGTTGTAAATAAGATTGCCAGGAGCCAGGGTCAACTCCACGGGCAGTTAACAACAACATAGCATCCCCTGCCTCCTTCTTCCATCATGTTTGTTTTGTTTTGTTTTTTTTTTTTTTTTGGTTAATAAAGGGTATTCAGGCCACATGAAAGCTCTGAATTAGATTTTCTCACCATCAGCAAAAAGTTCCAGCCAATAGTTAGAAGTAACCTATAGCACACAGGCTCCTGGATCTTAAATATATGTTTTTAAAGAGCCTAAACCAAATAAAATAAAATAAAATAACCCAAACTAACTGCCATCAAGTTGATTCCAACTCATAGCAACCCTCATTGGTTTCCAAAGCTGTAAATCTTTGTGGAAGAATATAGCCTCATCTTCCTCCCATGGCGTAGCTGGTGGGTTCGAACTGCTGATCTTCTGTTTAGCAGCCAGATGCCTTGCCCACGCCACCAGAGCTCCTTTAAAGAACCTATGCTCTGTCAAAGACACACTTGGAAATTTTATCCCAAAGACGATTAAATTTACACAAGTCTCAGTACCTGACAAAGAACAGCTTCTCCTCCATGTGTTCCAAAAGGCACTTGCACGATCATCCTGTCCTTGTCCTCATTGTCCAGGTGGCCCTGGAGCTTGCCTGGACTGATCTGCTCCCCAGGGCTTTCCTCATAGATGCAGCCACTGCTCAGGACACTGAGCTTCACTTCTTTCTGGTCAGCCCTGGAGAAAACTAAGTTCTGGACTATCTTCTGTGGTGCCCCCTTGCTTGTCAACTGGCAGCCACCAAACGTGAAAGATGAAGACAGGCCCAGCACCTTCCCTCCCTGAGAAAGATAGGCCATGACCTTCTGATACAGGACATCAGGAAGAGACTCCCTGGTGGCAATGACCAGCAACACACAGTTGTCTGGCCACGGGTCTCTGAGAGCACTTTCCTCCAGCAAGTGATAGACAATGTACTGCTCAGTGTCCACACAGTCAGCCAGAACAGCCTGGACCTGCTGGCACCTGCTGAGAGCTTCCTCAGAATCAGGGCCCACATAGACTAGGATGTTGGGTACCTTGCCTGTGATATTGACTCTCCTCCCTTCTTTCTCAGGGCAGGTCTCATCAGCAATACTCTCTAAACTGCTGCTATAATCATAAGGAAGATCTGGAATGTTCTCTGCAGATGCAAACCTGACTGACTCAATGGTGCTATTCTCAAGTTCCAAACACTCATGGCAGCTAGACAGATGTAGGTGATAATGCTCAACGGAGCCTGCTCCTCTGTCACTCTCCCCAGAAAGCTCTCTCCCAGAGGCATTGCCTTGCCCCTGTTTGGGCTGTTCTTCACCAAGAATCTTTGGGTCATCTTTAGCAACATGTGCCATCGTGTCCTGCTCAGGCGTAATCTCCATAGAAGATTCAGGGTTTGGCTGTATGATCTGGGCTTGCTTGTTTGAGGCCTGATCCTTAAGTTCCTTTAGAGTGGAGTCCTGCAAGTGCACTGCTAAAGCAAGAACAGAAAAGAGAGTTAATCAGCATTTCTTGTCTATTGTGTGGCGCAGTTCAACTTTATTACACTCTTTGGGCACAGCAGACTTACACACCAGGAGAACCAACCCATCCAGCTCCTACCCTCATTTCCCTCTCAGCTCTGCAACGTCATCCTTTGGAACCACATCATTCCTCCCATGTACTAGGAGGATGTCTAGGCAGAACCCAAGTGAAATTCCAAGTTTCCACAACATCTTTCCTTTACAGATAGGAGAACCTACAGCTCTTCCTTTCCATTCTCCTTTGCTGACTGGTGAAGAAAGTAAGATTCAAGGAAGACTCTGTCCACTTATTTAGATTCAGTATCTTGGGTGTTAACCATCCTGTGCTATTGCCCACACTTTGTTAAGAGTCCCCAGACGGCACAAACAGTCAGGCACTTGACAACCAACGGAAAAGTTGATGGTTTGAACCCCACCCAGAGGCAACTTGGAAAACAGTCTTGGTAATCTATTTCCAAAAAATCAGCCACTGAAAATGCTATGAAGCACAGTTCTACTCTGACAACACATGAGGTTGAGAAATGACCAATGACAATGATTTGAGTTTTTTTTTCCTTTAATCTCCTGTACAGCAGTGAAACGTAAAAAAAAAAAAAAAAAAGGCACCTATCTAGGATCTATCCAAGCACATCCTAGAAAAACAACACTCTTAGAATACTTTCTAGGATCAACTAGGGAGAGGGCTCTTATAGAACTGGAATATAAGTTTACAGTCATTGACTCAAAAAACATTTAGCACTTGCTATGCATCAGATAGGAGCTCTGGTAGCGTAGTGCTTAAGGTACTTGACTGCTAACCAGAAGGCTGGTGGTTCAAACCCACCAGCCACTCCTTGGAGAGAAGGTTGGGCAATCTATTTCCATAGTGATACCGCCTTGGAAACCCAAGGAGGGGTCACTATGAGTTGGGTCTGACTCGATGGCACATAACAACAACAACAACAACATGTATCAGATATGGCCATGTGGCACACACACATTACAAATCAGGAAATTAAATAATTTACACAAATTTATAGAGCTGATAAGTAGTACTTATTTGCTCCTGATATGAGTGAAGACTCGCAGATATATGAAGGCTGCTTTTAAGCTTAATTTAGGAGGAATATTTGGTGTGTTTACTGAAAAAAAAAAAGATTTGTTCCAAAGAGTTGTAGTGTGGGTATTTTAAGCACAAAGCTGTTTGATTTAGATCTTCATAATAATAATGGCTATACTTCCCACTTCATCAGAACTATACCTCTTTTAGGAGCTCTGGTAGCATAGTGCCTAAGGCACTTGACTGCTAACCAGAAGGCCGGTGGTTCAAACCCACCAGCCACTCCTCGGAAGGAAGGTTGGGCAATCCTACTTCCATAGTGATACTGCCTCGGAAACCCAAGGAGGGGTCGCTATGAGTCGGGGCCGACTCGACGGCATATAACAACAACAACAACATACCTCTTTTAAGTGCTGAAGAGCAAAGATGTCACTTTGAAGACTGAGGTGCTCCTAACCCAAGTCATGATATTTTCAACTGCCTCACATGTATGTGAAAGCTGGACAATGAATAAGGAAGACAAAAGAATTGATGCTTTTGAGTTGTGGTGTTGGCAAAGAATACTGAAAGTATCATGCACTGCCAGAAGAATGAATAAATTTGTCCTGGAAGAAGTGCAGCTGGAATGCCCCTTGGAAGCAACAGTAGCCAGGCTTCATCTCACCTACTTTGGTCATGTTGTCAGAAGGGACCATTCCCTAGAGAAGGATATCATGCTTGGTAAAGTGGAGGGTCAAAGAAAAAGGGGAAGGCCCTCAACAAGATGGATTGACACAGTGGCTACAACAACAAGCTCAGGTACAGCAAAGATTGTGAGGCTGCCACAGGACTGAGCAGTACTTCATTCTGTTGTACATAGGGTCACTATGAGTCAGAACCTAACTACAACAACATACTCTAGAAACTAGTTACGCTGATTAGAATATCTGAAATAAATATTATATGGGTCTTGAATTTGAATGCCGTCTCCTGGACAATGCAATTAGGAGAAATCCAGGATTAGGAGATTCCATAAACACTAAAGATATATTGAGGGATAAATCTCCTCCAAAAACAAAAATTTTTTTTGAGACATGTATGAATGTTATACTGTTGTAGTGAAATCAAATCCGTTGACAGAATTAAAATGAAAATAAGCACTGCCCTTAAGCCATACTGGAAAGGAATACCTGGCAGTTTAAGCTAATAAATTACAATATCCTGAGATGATGAACACATTTTCTAGAATTACTTACAAATGATTTTTTGGGGTACCAGCCCATTGTCCATCTGAAGTCTATCTTCCATGAACGCTACCCCCAGTTTGCTGAAGTTGTCCACACTTGCTTCAGCGATTAATTGATAAGGATCCCCAGGTCTGCAAGCTAACAGCAAGCAACAGTCTGACCACTTCACAACCTGAGAAAAAGCAGGCGAGGGAGGAAGAAAAAGAGAACTTGACATTTTTTTCATCTCTAAAATAACCCGATATTTTATTTATCCCTTCAGATCTCTACCACTAAGTTACAGTTAAGTGTAATGACTTGCTAGACATCACATTTTATTAATATCAGGGTTGGCTAGGCACAAACATTCTCATTTCCACCCGACAACAGTGCTTAACCAGTTGCCATCAGATTCTCGCTAATGACATCCCATGTGTAGCACAATAGAGCCATGCTCCATAGGGTTTTCAATGGCTGACTTCAAAAGATGATCACCAGACCTTTCTTGTGAGGTGTCTCTGGGTAAACTTGAACCTCCCACCTTTTGGTTAGCAGTTAACCATTTGCAGCATCCAGGGACAACAGTGCTTACAAAGCTCTAAATATAAACCTCTCAGTCTCAAGGAACATAAAGGGGAAAGGGTCATTCCCAGAGCCTGAAAAGCAGAATGGCCCTTTAGTAAAAGAAAAGAATAAGTCCACATTAGCAACCTGTACACCAGCTTTTCTCCAAGTGTGGTCCAAAACCACCTGCCCCAGAACTACACTGGAACACAACTAAACTTCAGAGTCCATAGCCCTCCACCCTATCCGGTACATTAGACTTTCTGGAGCTGAAGCCCTGGTATATACTTGGTATATACCAAGGCAGTATCACTACAGATTGCTCAATCTTCCTTCGGAGAAGTGACTGGTGTGTTTGAAGCACGAGCCCTCTGGTTAGCAGTCAAATGCCTTAGGCACTGTGCCACCAGAGCTCTCTTACACTCACTGAAATTTGAGACCACCTGTAAGTCAAGGACTCTCTGGAGAGCTCTGGCTGCTTCCTCATTCCTCCATGGTTAGCCTTGCCCCAGTAAGTTCACATTTCCACCACAAGGGGGTAGGGAAAATGAGAACAAAAAGAACAGGGCTTCATGTTTTGAAAGAATTTGAAACTGGGACATCAGATAACTGCAATTGCTCTGAGGGCTTTACAGCAGGGAAGAGAAGCCCACTGGGGATTAAAAGGCCTGGCTGGAGTTCAAGGATCTAGGTCTATATATCCTCAGGCACTTCTGAAGTTCCTCTGCACTTCTCAGATCTCAGCATCCTCATTCTTTTAACAAGAATACAGGTATCCCCTGCTTTTCAAAAATTCGTTTTACACCACTTCAGTTTTACAAAAGACCTACATTAGTACATCTGTTTTGGCTAACCAAAAGAAACAAGAAGAGGATTTTCGCTTATATGGGGAAAAAAAAAACCTAAAAGGCAAACTACTGTTCAGCTTTTGTTTTGCAGCAAGGCATTAAAGCGTTGAAGGCTACAGTGCTCATAGCAAGCAGCAAGGGTAGCATCACCAAGCTCCTTCACCAGCAACTACACAAAGCGTCTTAGCATAAAGTCATCATAGCTTTGAACAGTCTATGAACACTACATGGTACTGTTATTTGAGGTTTTATGGGTTATTTGGTATGATTTGGTAGATGATTTTGGAGTGGGACAACTCCCCAAAATTTTTCCCATATGAGTTAATGGTAGTTGCTTCTTCGTCCTATGCCATTTCATCTTACAAAATATTTCATAGTAACACTCCACTTTCAGATACTGAGGGAAACCTGTAATGGTAACGTTGTTGGTGGTTAAGTGTCACTGAGTCATTTCCAACTCATAAAGACCATAGGTACAACAGAACAAAACACTGCCAGGTCCTGTACCATCTTCACAATCATTGCTGTTTGAGCCCATTGTTACAACCACTGTGTCAATCCATCTCATTGAGGGTCTTCCTCTTTTTCACTGACCCTCTACTTTACCAAGCAAGATGTCCTTCTCCAGTACATGAGACAAGGCCTCACCATCCTCACTTCTAAAGAATGTTCTGGCTGTACTTCTTCCAAGGGAGACTTGTTTGTCCTTCTGGCAGTCTGCGGTATATTTAATATTCTTTGCCAACACCGTAATTCAAATGTATCAATTCTTCGTCAGTCTTCCTTATTCACTGTCCAGCTTTCACATGTATATGAGGAAACTGAAATGACCATGGCTTGGGTCAGTCCTCAAAGTGACATCTTTGCTTTTAAATCTTCAAAGAGGTCTTTTACAGCAGATTTGCCAACTGCAATACATCATTTGATTTCTTGACTGCTGTTTCCATGGGTGTTGATTCGGGATCCAAGTAAAATAAAATCCTCAACAACTTCAATCTTTCTCCATTTATCATGACATTGCTTATTGGCTCAGTTGTGAGGATTTTTGTTTTCTTTATGTTGGATGCATAATCCATATTGAAGGCTGTACTTAAAGTCCTCTTCACTTTCAGTAAGCAAGGTTGCGTCATCTGCATACTGAGGTTGTTAAGGAGTCTTCCTACAATCCTGATGCTGCTTTCCTCTTCACAGAGACCAGCTTCTTTAATGTTGCATAGTATTCCATTGTGTGTATGTAAGACAGTTTATTCATCCATTCATCCAGTGATGGTAACTTAGGTTATTTCTATCTTTTTGCTATTGTGAATAATGCTGCAATGTACAGGAATAAATAGATATATAGAGAAATAGAGAGATAGATATGTATCTGTTTGTGTCACTATTCTTATTTCTCTAGGATATATGCCTAGTAGTAGGATTGCTGGATCATATGGCATTTCTATTTCCAAATTTTTAAGGAAGTGTCATACCATTTTCCACAGCGGTTATACCATTTTATAATCCTGTCAGTAGTGTAAGAGAGTACCAGTCTCTTCAGACCCTCCCCAGCATTTGTTGTTTTCTGTTTTATTTAATTTTGCTATTAATGCTAGGGTAAGCTTTCATTTTTCTTGAGCTAATACCTTGGAGTTAAATTATTGAATCATGTGCTAACTGTACGTTTAACGGCTTGAGGAACTGAAAAAAAAAAAAATATTGTTGAATACTATTCCAGTGCCACCAGCAGTGTACAAGGGCTCTAATCTCTCTACAACTTCATAACACTTTTTATAATATATCCTATTTTTTCCTTGTTTTTTGTTTTTCTTATTAAGAATATACACACAGAGGCGGGGCAAGATGGCGGACTAGGCAGAAGGATTGCACAGACCCTCTTCAACAAAGAAAAGGGAAACCAATTAACACAGACACAGAAGA
>NW_006921724.1:800034-805911 GCF_000298275.1 Orycteropus afer afer
AAAAAATTTTAAAAATTTAAAGAAAGACTTCGTTTCTGTTACTACTGCCTGAACAGCATTGCACTGTAAGTATTTACCATCTTTTGTTTATCCACTCATCTATTGATGGACATTTACATTGTTTCCACTTTTAGGTAATTGTGAGTAATGCTGCAATGAAAACTGGTGTATGAGTTCTTTTTCTTCTTTAAAAAAAAAAAAGCTCAAACAGAAGATGTTTTGGTTACCTGATGCTGCTGTAACAGAAAATAACCACAAATGGGTGGCTTTAGTGCCAGGCTGTAGGAGTTGGTTGAAAGCCCCTTGACCTTGGGCTTCAGCTATGCCTCTTGCTCCTGGCCCACTGAAGCTGGAGACTTTCTTCACTCAGGCAGCTGCTGGCTGCTTAGGCCGACAAACCCAAAGTCAACAAATTAAAAGGCACAGTCCCCATTATTACCAAACCACATGGCAGGCCATTGACTTAAGTTCATTAAGAGTACCAAGATCAGCAGACAACATGGCAGGCTGCTGAACAATGACTCAGCTACATACAGGATTCAAAAACCAGAACCAGACTCGCTGCCATTAAGTCAGATCCAACTCATAGCGACCCCTCCTTGGATTTCCAAGGCAGCATCACTACAGAAGTAGATTGCCCAATCTTCCCTTCAGAGGAGTGGCTGGTAGGTTTGAACCAACAGCCTTCTGGTTAGCAGTGAAATACCTTAGGCACTACGCCACCAAGCTTGTCAAAAGCTACACCATTCGTAAAGCTTCTCCTTATATACTGGAAGTAGACCACATCCCTAAGGCAGCTCTCAACTTCTCACAGTAGATTCTACCACGGAGCTGACTACCAGTCTCATCATGGGGAATACTACATCCAGCTGCCCAGTTACTCAAAACCAGGCCCAGACAAGTTGACACATAACCTTAACTACCATAGAAGATAAGTTTATTGTTGGAATAAGAGTAGTTTAAACTGGGAGAAAACACAAAGCAAAAGTAATTCACTAAGTGCTCCCTAGAACTATTTCCTGAACTATTCATTTACAGGGATTTATACAGGCAAAACCACAAACATGAAGGACAGATTTAAAGGTATCATTATTGGTATTTACATAAAGTGGTTTACAAAGAATTCTTATTAGTAACAGAAAATAAAATGGAGAGGGAAACTGCAAGAGCTGGACTCTTGCTATCAACAAGTGTCCTGGAACATTTTAAAAATATAATTTTCATAGTACATCTTGATACCTGCTTTACTCTTTGTGGTACATCTCTGTCACCTACAGGCATATTATCTGAGAACTGGCAAAGCAGAGGTTAATTTCTAAGAAATAGTCAAGCTAGCAAAATGGGGTCAGGCCTACATTTCAGCCAGAAGCCTTAGTCATGTCAAATTCACTGCTGTGCAGTCGGATCTGACTTATAGCGACCCCTCCCTGCTTGGGTTTCCAAGGCAGTATCACTACAGAAGTAGATTGCCCAATCGTCCTTCCAAGGAGTGGCTGGTGGGTTTGAACGGCCAGCCTTCTGGTTAGCAGTCAAATGCCTTAGGCACTATGCCACCAGAGCTCCTCTAGTCATGTCAAGTACCTTGAATTTTAGATTGCTGCTTTTCATTCCCTCCCTTTGATTAAGAATTTTGATAGAAATCACTTATTCCATAGAAATCTTCCTTATTCATTGCCCAGCTGGCACACATGTGAGGTGACTGAAAAGACCACGGCTTGGGTCAGGAGCACCTTAGTCTTCAAAGTGACATCATCGCTCTTTAACGCTTCAAGAGGTCTTGTGCAGCAGATTTGCCTAGTGCAATATATCGTTTGATTTCTTGACTGCTGCTTCCATGGGCGTTGATTGTGGATCCAAATAAAATGAAATCCTTGACAACTTCAATCTTTTTTCTACTTATCTTGATGTTGTTTATTGCTCCAGTTGTGAGGATTTTTGCTTATGTTAAGGTATAACCCACACTGAAGGCCACAGTTTTTGGTCTCCATCAGTAAGTACAAGTCTTCTTCACTTTCAACAAGGAAAGTTGTGCCATCTCCCTATCTCACACTGTTAATAAGTCTTTCTCAAATCTTGATGCTATGTTGTTATTCATTTAGTCCAGCTTCTCAGATTTGTTCAGCATAGAAATTGAGAAATTACGGTGAAATGACCCAAACCTGATGCACACCTTTCCTGATTTTAAACCATGCAGTATCCCTTGTTCTGTTCAGATGACTGTTTCTTGGTCTGTGTACAGGTTCCTCATGAGCACAATTAAGTGTTCTGGAATTCCCATTCTTTGCAATGTTATCCATAATTTGTTAGGATCCACACAGTCAAATGTCTTTGCATAGTCAAAAAAACATAGTAAATATCTTTCTGCTTTCAGCCAAGATCCATCTGACATCAGCAACAAATCCCTTGTTCCACATCCTGTTCTGAATCCAGCTTGAGTTTCTGGCAATTTCCTGGTGGTGTACTGTTGCAACTGTTTTTTAATTATTTTCAGGAAAATTTTACTTGCATGTTGATATTAATGATATTCCACTTCATTTCTTACAACTTCCAATTTTCTACTTTGTACATTTCATATTCCGATTATTAATGGATGTTTACAGCTATTTCTTCTCATTTTGAGTCATACCACATCAGTAAATGAAGATCCCAAAAGCTTTACCCCTTCCAGGTCATTAAGGTCAATTCTACTTTGAGGAGGTAGGTGTTCCCTAGCTGTGTTTGTTATGTTTGCGTGTCAACTTAGCTGGGCCTGGTTGAGTGGGTGGGCAGCTGGTGGTAGTTATTTCCCATGATGAGACTAGCAATCAACTCCATGGTGGGATCTACCACAAGCAGCTGAATAGCTACCTTCGGGATGTGGTCGGCTTCCTGTATTTAAGGAGCAGGCTTGGGGATAGTCTCTAGCCTGTGGCACACTTGGACCCTGCATGTAGCCATGTCATTGCTCAGCAGCCTGCTATGCTCTGCCAACCTTGGGACTTACAATGGACTTAAGTTAATGGCCTGCCATGTGATTTGGTAACATCAGGACTGTGCCCTTTTATTTGTCAACCCTGGGCTTGTCAGTCTCAGCAGCCAGCAGCTGTCTGAGTGAAGAAACGTCTCTAGCTCCAGTGGGCCAGGAGTAGGAAGCAGAGCTGGATCCCAAGGTTGAGGGGCTTTCACCCAGCCCCTAGAGCCTGGCACTTTGAACTTGGGACTTAAAGCCTCCAAACTGTTAGAGAATAAACTCCTGTTTGTTAAGGCCATTCCATATATGGTATACTCTTGTCAGAGTGGCACTAGGTAACCAGAACACCAGGTGTATGCTGAGTGCTTTACAACCTGAAGGGTCACCTTCCAGCACTCTATCAGACAGTGTTTCACTGCCATTCATAAAGTTTTCATGGCCAGTTTTTTCAGAGGTGGCTGCTATGGCCTTCTTCCCAGCCTGACTTAGTCTGGAAGCTCCACTGAAAACTGCGCACCATTGGTGATTCTGCTGATATTTGAAATACTGGTGGCATAGCTCTCAGCATCACAGCAACATGCTAGTCACCAGAGTAAGACAAACTGACAGACAAGTGGTGGTCAGCCACCCTAAGATGAGTGAAATGGTATCTCACTGTGATTTTGATTTGCACCTCTCTAATGGCCAATGGAGAGCTCTGGTAGCATAGTGGCTAAGACACTTGCCTGCTAACCAGATGACTGGCGGTTCAAACCCACCAGCCACTCCTCGGAAGGAAGGTTGGGCAATCCTACTTCCGTAGTGATACTGCCTTGGAAACCTAAGGAGGGGTCGCTATGAGTCAGGTATGACTCGACGGCACATAACAACAACAACAACAACAATGGCCAATGACATTGAGCATCTTTTCATGTGTTTGGTAGACATCTGAATGTCCTTTTTCATGAAATGTCTATTCAAGTTATTTGCTCATTTTATGATTAGATTGGTAGCTTGTCTTTTCACTTTTTTGGTAAAGTCTTTAATTTTTATGAGGTCCCATTTATTTATTTTCTCTTTTGCTGTTTGTGCCTTTGTTACTATATTAGATAATGCATTGTTAAAAGCTAGGCCAAAAAGCATTCCCTCAGTTCTCAAGAGCAACAGTGAAAGCCAGAAAGCAGTGGACTGTCTGTTGTCTGTTGACATACTAGAACTGTTACCACAAGATTTATACTCAGGTAAAACATCCTTCACAAGTAAAGGTAAAATAGAGAAATTTTCAGACAAAACTGGAAAAATTCAGCAGCAGCACTAGAGGAAATTATAAAATCCATATTCCAAGCAGAAAGAAAATTATCTCAATCAAAAGACAGAAATATAGGAAGGAAGAAGCAAATAAGTGATAAATATGTGAACATATCTAAAAGAACACTGTGTAAAACAGTAACAATGATGAGGTTAAAACAATTTATGGAATAACATAAAAAATAAAAATTGCATGTAAGTTGTAAGGGAAGTAGATGAAGTTAAAGTGTTCCAAGGGGTAGGTATGTGTATGAATATGTATGTGTGTGTGTGTGTGTATATGTGTATATATGTGTGTGTGTGCGCATGTGTGTGTATGTATGTGTGTGTGTGTGTGTGTATATATATAGTGCATTACCTCTGCATTTTTTCCTAAGAATTTATGGTTTTATATTGTACATTTAATCCATTTTTGTTTTTCTGTATGGTGTGAGGCATGGATCCTGTTTCATTTTTATATATATAGAAATCGCTCCACAGGGTTTCTAGTAGCTGGTTTTTTAGAAATAGATCTCCAGGTCTTTCTTCCAAGGTACTGCTGGTTGGACTAGAACCTCCAAACTTTCAGTTGTCAGCTTAGAGAATAAACCATTTATACTACCCAGGGACTCCATATCACCCCCAAGGGAGCAGAAATTGTTTCTTGGAGGGATGAAGAAAGTCTTAAATACCACAATGGTACTGTTGTTGTTGCTGTTAGGTGCTGTCAAGTCATCTCCGACTCATAGTGACCTCATGTACAGCAGAATGAAACACTTCCCGGTCCTGTGCCAGCCCCACAATCCTTGCTATACCTGAGCCCATCATTGCAGCCACTGTGTCAATCCATCTCATTGAGGGACTTCCTCTTTTTCATTGACCCTCCAAGCATGATATCCTTCTCCAGGGAATGGTCCCTTATTACAACATGACCAAAGTAGATGAGACAAAGTCTGGCCATTCTCACTTCCAAGGAGCATTCCAGCTGCACCTCTTCCAGGGCAGATTTGTTAGTTCTTTTAGCAGTCCATGGTACTTTCAGCATTCTTCACCAACACCACAACTCAAAAGCGTAGACTCTTCTTCAGCCTTCCTTTTCCACTGTCTAGCTCTCACTGCATGTGAGGCAACTGAAAATATATTGGTATGTGGTGCTCCAAAGTTCAACTCTGCCTGACAAAATCTTATATCTCAGTATTTCACTTCTCTCATTAGTCAGAATTTAAATTTAATTTAACTTTTCTACTTGGGGAGGGGCGATTGATAGCCAAGAAAAGACAAAAGTTGAGAAACAAAACCTTAGAATAAATAATAAATGACACTGAAAAAGAAAAATTTCCAACCAAGAATTATGTACCCAGCAAAACTGTCCCTCAAATGTGATGGTGAAATTAGGACATTTCCAGATAAGCAGAAATTAAGGGGATTTGTGAAAACCAGACCAACCTTACAAGAGATGCTAAAGGGAGCCCTTTGGACACAGAAGCAACAACAGCCAGCAACAACTGACCATTAACACACATGATGATATAACCCAGAAACCAACCCAGCTATGGAAGTATCCAATGTAAATAAGCCTGCAAGATTATAAACAAGGAACCAGAGATACCAATTGAGAAATGAAGACAACCACAAACCAAAAAGAGGGAAAAAACTGTGTC
>NW_006921724.1:806528-816342 GCF_000298275.1 Orycteropus afer afer
ACCCATGTCACTTTAGTTTTGTGTATTTCACTGTACATAAATTATATTTCAATAAAATGCATTTAAAAAAAAGAATAAATAATAATTGTAGGTCTTTCTGGTCAAAAGGTGAAAACTCAGTAACTGGCCTAGAATATTTGGTGGATGGGAGACCTCAGAATTTTCTCTGAGCTCTACTTGTAGCCTTTCCTCCACTCATCAACTACTTTTGCCAACTCCTCCCAGACCCAGCCTGATTGAGTCAGACTACCCTGGAGGGTTGGGTCTGACTAACGTTTTAGTGGAATTCTACATCTCAAATATGGCATCTCTGATCCACGATACGAGTTGAAAATTACAACTCAGACAGATACTTGTTGTTACTTGCCGTCGAGTAGGACCCGACTCATAGCGACCCCTCCTTGGGTTTCCGAGACAGTATCACTGCGGAAGTAGATTGTCCCATTTTCCTTCAGAGGAGTGGCTGGTGGGTTTGAACCGCCAGCCATCTGGTTAGCAGTCAAGTGCCTTAGGCACTATGTTACCAGAGCTCCCAGACAGATACTTAGTCAACTTAAAACTCTGGGAACAGCAGAAAGGATGTCTGCCCAAAAGGATAAGAAGATAAGCTCATATCATAGAAAGGGGTGAGTTTTCAATGACAGCAGAGGGAGAAACATGAAGAGGAAAAGTTCAACCACCTGCATGAAGCTAAAAGTATAGTGGCTCCCAGAGCTTTGATTCTTTGCTAGCAACAAGGGTGAGGAGCAATGCTCCCTAGAAGCTCACTGGGCCTCAATGGTGACCCAGTCCAGAATTTAGCTGTTAAAACATTGATTTAACACTCTGCTGTGGCAGGCGCTGAAGTGGAGCTTGGCCTAGAAGTAATCACTTGGTGTAAAAGGAGCCAATAATTAAGTTCTTCTACACCTCTTCAGGAAAAGGGAAGCAGAGATAAACAGGAGAGAGCAGGAAAAGACAAAGAACATGATACACACACCACCCTGATCAAGTTTCTCAACTGCCTCTTCACCTAAGTGCATTTCCTTTTTCTAGGAACATGGGTCACAAGCCACAGACCATGCAAATGCCTCCAAACAACACTGGGTGCTCCGATCAAAGCAAGGCCGCCCGACAATGATACTTCTTCCAGGGGTGTGTGCCTTTCAGTGGATGAAAGCAAACAAGGACACTTCAGATTGGAGCTTCAGGATGGAAACAAAAGGGAAGGAAAAGAAAGGGGAGGTCAAGCCAAAGCTCACTCCCAAAGATCAAAGCTAAGGAAGCCCTAGTTTGCCCTAAACAAAGGGATTTCCTCTTATAAACAGTGTGCAGAAATCTGTTCAGTAACTGAAGCGCTTGATTTGGTGCTACAATTGATTACAGCAAGGATGATATCTCTGCTCTGCTCAAACTCACATGTAAGAGAAAGCCCAGGACTGAAAAGGCACTGGGTTAAATGAGTGAGTGTGACATTTTACTAAGCTGACCTTCCAGTGGCTGTCTGCAGCATGTGGGAAGCTGAAGTCTTATGGCAGATGTGAAAAGGAAACCTCAACAACCAGGTATAATCAGTTACTCAGGACCAGAAAACAGACTTTGCTAATTTTCCTGGCTCTTATTTCTCTTCTTCCAAATCAATTTAATTACATGTTGTTATTAGCTGTTGTCTAGTCAGCCCCCAACTCATGGCACCCCTGCACAATGGAACAAAATTTAGCTGTTAAATCTCAATCCTGCACCATCCCCATGATTGGTTGTGGATTGCACCATGTGATCCATAAGGCTTTCACTGGCTGAGTTTTTAGAAGTAGATCACCAGCCCTTTCTTCCTAGTTCATCTTAGTCTGAGAACTCCACCGAAACCTTTCAGCATGATATCAACACACAAGCCTCCAGGTGATAACTATGCATGACGTGTTGTTGTTGTTGTTGTTGTTAAGTGCTGTCAGGTCAGCCCTGACTCATAGCGACCCCTCCTTGGGTTTCCGAGGCAGTATCACTACGGAAGTAGGATTGCCCAACCTTTCTTCCGAGGAGTGGCTGATGGGTTTGAACCGCCAGCCATCTGGTGAGCAGTCAAGTGCCTTAGCCCCTATGCTACCAGAGCTCCCATGCATGACGTGTATTGGCTAATAATCAATTCTGGATCTTCCATGTAGAAAGTGAGAATTCTGTCACTGGACCACCACATCCCCCCTCAGTTACATGCTCCCAAAAAACCAAACTCACTGCCATGGAGTCAATTCTGACTCATGGCTACCCCCACTGGGTTTCCGAGGCTGTAAATCTTTAGAGAAGCAGATTGCCCCATCTTCCTTCCACAGAGCAGCTGGTGGGTTTGAACTGCTGACCTTTTGGTTAGCAGCCAAATGTCTTATCCACTACACCACCAGTGTTAGGTGTTTAAAAATTCAAGTAATGAATTTTACGGAGGAGGGCTAGACAAATAAAGAAGTGGAGAATTTTAAACTATGAGATTAAAGGGAGGATTGCCAAGGTTATCCTTACTGCCTTTCTGTTTAGGAGTAGAGGAGATAAAGGACAGCTGCAAAATTCATTTTTGCTCTTTATTATATAAAGAGATATACAGTATGCTCTGAGGTGCCTTTAAGGAGCTCAGGTGGTGTAGTGCCTAAGGTATTTGACTGCTAGTCAGAAGGTTCAAACCCACCAACCATTCCATGGAAGGAAGACCAGGAAATCTACTTCTATAAAGATTTACCTCCTCAGAAACCCAATGGGGGTCACTATGAGTCAGAATCAACTCCATGGCAGTGAGTTTGGGTTTTTTTGGTTTGGATGGTGCTTTTAAGAGAAGGATATTTGAAAATCAAGTAACAGCGTAAATAGTTATCACAATTCCATAGCAAGCAAGAGCTGAAACCATAAAATGACCAAGTGAAACTTAAATATAGTACTGAAAAAGCAAAGTAGCCACAACTCATCTGTCATTTTGTCATATTTGTGGTGGCTAGTGTGCTGCTATGATCCTGGAAACTATGCCACAAGTATTTCAAATACCAGGAGGTCATCAATTGTGGATGGTTTCAGCAGGACTTCCATATTAAGACAGACCAGGAAGAAAGGCCTGGCAATCTACTTCTGAAAATCAGCCAATGAAAAATCTGCAGATCACAACAGAATACTGTCAGATATAGTGCTGGAAGATGAACTCCCTAAGTCAGAGGTACTCAAAATACACAGCATCCTCAACAATGGACTTGAGCACACCAAAAATAACGAAGATGATGCAGGATCAGACAACCTTTTGTTCTGTTGTACA
The DNA here is from genome assembly GCF_000298275.1 of Orycteropus afer afer. Taxonomy (NCBI): domain Eukaryota; kingdom Metazoa; phylum Chordata; class Mammalia; order Tubulidentata; family Orycteropodidae; genus Orycteropus; species Orycteropus afer. The sequence continues at coordinate 809,794 of NW_006921724.1, forward strand.
TGAGGTCACTATGAGTCAGAGTCAACTTTACAGCAACTGACAACACCTATCTGTATCTATCTATCTCCTGCCATGTCTGTTTCCCTGGTAGACCTGAACTAATACAACTGGATTATAAAAAACAGGAGGCAGAGCAGATTGGGGTGTTAATAATTTGGGATTTTCTTTCTCTTAACCAAAGGAATATGAACAATTAATTTTGGACCTGTCACTGAGTTTGAGGTGGCTTCAGGACTCAGGATGAGATGTCTAAGAAGCCAGTTGCAATATAAATCAACTGATTATGATAAATCAGGCTTCATTTAGTTGCAAAAGACAGGCATACAAGCTGAACATTTACATTAGGTAAATGTAAATCTCTCCTTGGAGAGATCAATCATGAGAGAATAAAAAGGCTGTATATGCACAGGGAGACAGCTCAGAGGGCAGGAGTATGTGGGATGGAAAGAAACAGGGAAGAGGTAACTATGGGGAGGAAGTGGATGGGGTGATGTTGCATTGTGGGAAATTACAGTCAATGTCATGAGACAAAGTGTACATGAGCTACTGTATGGAAAGTGAATTTGCTCTATAAACTTTCACCCAAATCACAATAAAAATTAAAAAAAAAAAAAGCAAGAGGCTGTAGGAACAGATGAAATGATCTGAGAGTGCATCAAGCAGAGCTGCCCATTAAAATATAATGTAAGCCACAAATCTGAGCCACATAGGTAATTTTAAATTTTCTAGTAGCCAAAATAAAAAGTAAAAGCAGCAGGTGAAATTAATTTTACTAATATATTTTGTTGTTGTTGTTGTTGTTACTGATTTTGATTAAAATGTGTATTTCCCTATGGTACCCAAGTAAAACGATGTTACTCACCGTCTCTGAAGAAGAAGAAGATCTCTGTAAATTCTCACCTTGTACCCAAATGCTCTCTGTCACAAATGCTATGTGCTCTGCTTCAATTATAAAAGGAGAAACAAGAAACAGGGCCCATTTGTTCAAGTCATCGATGGACTGGATAGAGGAAAAGAAACACAAAGAGGAGTCAGCATCACTTCAAACCAAGCCTTCCATTTATAGCAACATCCCCTGCTCTGTGATTCCAGGTAAGCTCTAACAAGCCTATCCGATCGTCTCCTAGAGACCACATTAACCCTATATTTCTTGTTTAATGATGATATTTCAACAGCTGCAAAATTCCATCTATGACTCTTGACAGCTTTGACAGCTCTGGATATTTGTTATTAAATAATTAATTCTAAAACATGGCTTATCCTTACCGTTCCTTTCTGCTTAGCATGTACACACTTTCCAAATTACAGCTTGGAAGCATGTTTACAAATGGGAGGCTCAGAAGCACATGTGTGTCCATATAATAACAGAAGCCTAGCAGCTACTCCTTCATCTGCTCCAGCCCATGATGGCAGAGAGCACAATGCAGGTGTCTTTATGCATTACTTACAGTGCAGTAAAGCACTATTCTTTTCCCTGAGATCTGAGAAGTACGTATTCCTCCTAATCTTCATGAAATTGTCAAATCCAGAGAGCTAGGTATTTTAGGGAAAGGCATTTACCATAAGTAGAGAAGAAATCAGAAATATTTTAACATGAATCTAAACTCCAGTCAACACTGTTTTCAATTCTGGGTTTCTTTCACTTTTTTTATTTTATTAATTAATAGAATTTATTATTTAAATAGGTTTTAGGATTACAGAAAAAATGAGCAGAAAGTACAGAAAGTTCCCACCTACTCTCTACCTTCCCCCAACAGTTTTACCAATTATTAATATCTTGCATTTACATGGTACATTTGTTACAACTGATGAACCAATATTGATATATTATTATTAACTAAAGTCCATAGTTTACATTAGAGTTCACTCTTTGTGCTATACAGTCCTATACAGTTTGACAAATGTATGTCATGTGTCCACCATCACAGTAGCATACAGTTTCACTGATCTAAAAATGTTCTATGCTCTCCCCCGTTCATCCTTGAACGCCCAGCAACCACTGAGCTTTTCACTGTCTCTATAGTTTTGCTCTTTTCCAGAATGTCATATAGTTAGACTCATATAGCACATGGCCTTTTCAGACTGGCTTCTTACATTTAGCAACATGCATTTAAAGTTCTTCCATGTTTTTCCACGGGCCATTTGTTTTCATTGCCAAATAATAGTTCAGTGTTTAGATGTACTACAATTTATCCATTCACCTATTAAAGGTAATTTCTTTTTAAGTACTAGAATCATGGCTGGTTAGTAGACTGAACATATCTTTAAAAAAAAAAAAAAAGGGACACCCAGAGCAGAAAAACCAAAAACCTATGGTCCCAGAAGGGTAGGGTGGGGGTAAGGGAATGCCCTTTCACCAACACCAAAAAAAAAAAGGCATTTGGGTCAGAGTACCAGGAAGTCACAAAAACGAAGGCACTTATGAAGGCAGAGGTGCAGAATGGTGCAGGATGGAGGTTTGGGTAAACTAAAGACGTGTAAGGATTTGTTAGACCACCCAGGTCGCCTCTCCCAATTGAGTAGCCAAAGCCACTACATCTACATTACTCCAGCAGAACACAGGAAGGTTGCTTTCTTAGGACATATATGCACAGCTAAGAGTGAGACTCCATGTGAAATCAAGGTTATTATGTAAAAGTCTACAACTGAACATTGAGACTGTAAGCCCCTTCCTCCTATACCCCTTTCATGCCACCCACCCATCCCACTTCCAATTTAGCATGCCAGACAGCCAGGGTAAACTCAGAGCAAGAGACTGAGGGGTTCTTTCTGGCACAGCATGCAGTGTTTCCTCCCCTGCTACAACTAATGTAACTAATAAACTGCTGTCAGTCTCATTTGTCCAGGGCCTGGAGTCATGGGTTCAGCTATCTTGTACTATTTAGAGCAGAAATGCATCCTTCACCAAGAGAGTGAATAGGTGTTCAGAACAGCTACAATAGAGATATGAATAAGATCACAAAGATAGCAGATAAGGATAAGACAGAGATGAAAAATAAGAAACATCAAAGAAATAAAAGATAAAATATCTATAACATAAACAAGTACTCTAAAAACCCCAAGTTGGAAATTAAAAATATAACTAAAATTTAAAATTAAGCCTAAGACATAGAGACCAAAGTTTATTAGTGGTTATCAGGGGCAAGTGTGGGGTAGGGGTTGCTTAAAGGGAGCAAGTTTTTGTTAAGAATGATTTAAAAATTTTGCAATGGATAGTGGTAATTGCTGTACAACACTGACTGTAGTTAATGTCACTGAACTATACACATAAAATTGGCTTAAACGTTTTGTTGCATATATGTCATCACAGTAAAAAAAATGTTTAAGAAAATTAAGCATAAGAGTCAGAATATATAGTTAAAGAAACTTTATAGAAAGTGAAACAAAAATGTCAAGAGAGGGAAAATAAAAATGAACAGGCAAGAAAGTTAGAGAATTCTCCAGCCTCATGACCCTGAGACCAGAACCACATGGTGGTTGGCTACCACCATTGCCCACTTTGAAAGGGATCACAACAGAAGGTCCTGGATAGAGTGGGAGAAAAATGTGGAACAAAACTCAGCATCATAAAAAAGATCAGGCTTACTGATCTGATAAATACTGGTAGAACCTCCAAGACTATTATGGCCCTTAGATACCCTTCAAGCCAGGAACTAAACTTATCCTCCGTGGTTCAAATTACTACCAAACAATAAACATATATGGCATATAAGGTGAACAGTAATACAGGAAGGTATGCACTCATTAGAACAGTCAACCACACAAGATCATGGGGAGGTCTCTGAGGTGTGCTGAGGGCCACATGAACACCTCCACACTACTGTTCATGACTGCCTCCCCCGTCCCCCAGTGCTGGCCTCATCAGTTTCCTGTTCATGCTGAGGGCTCTGGTGGCCACCAGCTTCAGCACCATCTATAGCTACACTGCCGACGCCTTGGGGATGGGGCCCAGAAGCTCTCTGTGTCACATTGGTGCCACGGTAACACCATTCATATCTTCTCAAATTAAATGAAAACCTGCAGACTGTGCCCACCAGAGATGAAAAAGCAATTACGTCTTCGTGAACAGCTGTGGCATTCTTTAAAAAAAAAAAAACTTTCTTTCTGTGAGCTACCATGCCACCAAGAAACTGATTGTGTATTGTTTAATAAGACTAGCACAGGGGTGGCATAGGAAACTGTGTGCTGACCTCTTCCCTGGGAGGCAACATAAGAATGTTTCTAAACTAGCTGAAGATGGACAAAGTATGTGGGAGATGGCTGGAGAGAGGATGGCTCTTCTCCTTTGATAGCAAATATGTTGACTTTCAGCAGGACAAATACTCCCATCCCAGAGAAACCACATGTACATTTCTGCTGACGTTTTGTAGCTGAGGCAAGAACTTGGGCAAGTCTTTCAAAACTACAATAAGCATGATGTTGAAATTAAAATGACCATATTCATTTCCACTGTGGCCTCCAGTTTAAGCACAATTTTATTAATAAAAATAAGATGCTAAAACCAAGATGAGCTTTGTATACACTAAGAAGCTGGAAATAAACAAATTCTTAAAAAAAAAAAAAAATCAAATGGGCAGCGTCTGCCTAGGGTTAAATCTAAGAAGGCAGGAAAAAAGGATGAAAGGCAATGGGAGTGCTGTTATATCATGGGGATCACAATGTATGTCACACACTCAAACACAAAAAATGTGTATAAATTGTTGAATGGAAAACCAATTTGCTCTATAAACTTTCGCCCAAATCACAATTTAAAAAAAAAAATTAGAAGAAAGAGAATCCAGAAGATCCAACATCCAACCAATATGAATTTCAGAAGAGGAGAACAGAAAATGGGAGTGAAAATTATCATAGAACTAACTTAGTTCTGAGAACTTAAAGAAATTTCCAGACTTACAGGACCCAAGAGAATAAATTGGGGGGGGGGATGTTAAATACTAGCATGATGAAATTATAAAACACCAAAGATAAAGATTAGACCCTAAAATGTTCCATAGAGGGGAAAAAGAAAAAAATCACAAGGTATTAGCTTACAGAATGGCATGAGACTTCTCAACAACACTGGAAGCTAAAAGACAATGAAGAAATATGTCTTCAAAGTTCTAAAAGAAGTAACTCCCAATCTAGAATTCTATACCAAGCCAAACTGTCAGTCAAGTATAAAGGAAGATTAGAAAAACCTTTTCAGACACCCACACTCTCAAAAAAAAAAAAACAACTCACATGCATCTTATCTCAGGAAACTACTGAAAGATAGACGCTAACAAAAGAAAGGAAGAAAGAAACAATGGCAGAGTATGTCATACAAACTGTGGAAGCAAGACTGGGCAACTTACTTCCCTAAAGATTTACCGTGTTGGAAACCCAATGGGGGTTGCTATGAGTCTAAGAATGGGAAAATCCAATACAGGAGACAGGGAAAGAGAACTTCCAGGACAGCGATGAAGAAAAACTCCAGAAGCACAGTTTTGTGGCCAAACTCAAGAGCAACAACTTAAGCCTGCAGCAGAAGCATGGAAGGCACTAAAGGTGCTATGTCCAAAAACAAAAGAAAAAAAAAGAACTAAAAAACTAAGATGGTTGATTCTATGCACAGAACTCTTTCCAGTTCTGGCAGAACTTAAAAATAAACGATAAGTGCTTAAAACTAAAAAAAAAAAAAACTCACTGCCATAGAGTCAGATCCGACTCATAGCGACCCCTTCCTTGGGTTTCTGAGGCATTATCACTACAGAAGTAGATTGCCCAATCTTCCTTCTGAGGAGTGGCTGGTGGGTTTGAAATGCCAGCCTTCTGGTTAGCAGTCAATGCCTTAGGCACTATGCCACCAGAGCTCCCTCTAAGCAAACAATAAATAAATGTGCAGGAAAAAAGTAATTATCATATACTATAACATACTATATAGTCATTACATATATAGTCATAAGAATATTTATATAATGATAATAATATACTGAATATTTGTTAACCTCCAAATGTACTATGACTATATTGGAATGGTAGGAGAAAGGAAACAAAGGCGGACAGCAAAACAAAGATAAATCTTCATCTTGCATAAAAGGAAATCAAAAGTCTAAAATTATAAACCCAAAAAAACAGAAACGTAAGTATATGTTTTAGCATTATAGAGCAAAGCACAAAAAAGATATAAAATATTGAGAACTGTTTTTCTAGGGAAGAAAATCAAGGTTGGAGAAAATTATGTAGGAGACTATTTTTTTTATTAAACTCTGAAGTACTATTTGATTTTTTAAAAACATATGAATATATTTTTTTAAAAATAAATTTTACAGAACAGGGAAAGGCAGAAACATTATCAATTTAATACTACTGAAATAATACTCTCATTCCACCTAACTTCAGAAAATGCTTTAATAAGTCTTCATTAAAAGTATTGCCCATGTTTTCCCATGTCCAATTTAAGTAAAGTGTAAACAGATAGCATGACCAAGACCCTGATGTCTGAGGAAAATAAATCATAGTATGATTTCCAGAAGTTGTGGGCAGATTCCTTAATGAGTTGGTATTTCTAAATTCAAACTGACATATTAG
>NW_006921724.1:816773-818079 GCF_000298275.1 Orycteropus afer afer
AAAAAAAAAAAAACAATAAAACCAAACTCACTGCCATTGAGTCTATTTCGACTCACAGCAACCCCCACTGGGTTTCCAAGGCTGTAAATCTTTATGGAAGCAGACTACCCCATCTTTCTTCCACGGAGCAACTGGTGGGTTTGAACCACTGACCTTTTAGTTAGCAGCCAAATACCTTAACCCCTATACCATCAGAGCTCCTTACTTCTTTAAAAGGGCAGCATAAAAGCAAAAGTCATACTAGAATAACATCCACCAATTGAACTGGGCTCCTTAAGAATGTTGTTCTTAAGACCTTACTTACTATTTCATCTGGGCAAAATCCAAATGATTAATAATCCTTTTCTTTTAATAACAATACCATTAGTACAAATTGCTCAACTAGGAGATTTTAAAAATCCACTCTGTGCAAGGCCCTGTTTTACACACTGGGGACCAAGATAATGTAAGACATGGCTCCTGCCTTAAAGGCCTTACAATCAAATTGAAGAGCAAGGATGGATAATAGAAGAAAAAAGTATATGTGTGTCTGTGGTGGGGGGCTGTTATATGCAAACGTGTATGTGTGCATGTGGGTGTATTAATACACATATGCTGTTATTGTTAGCTGATAAGTTGGCCCCAACTCATGTGACCCCATGCACAAAGGCTTCAAACTATTGTGATCCATAGAGTAGATCACCAAGCATTTCTTCCTAGTCTGTCCTAGTCTGAAAGCTCTGCTAAAATCTGTACAACATCATAGCAACACACAAGCCTCCACTGACGGATAGGTGGTAACTGAGCTTGTGGTGTATTGGCCAGGAACTGAACCTGTGTCTTAAGCATGGAAGGTGAGATTCTACCACTAAATAAGCACTGCCCTCTATACACATGTTGATGTTACTGCTGGTTACTGTCAAATCAATTTCAACTCATGTGAAAGAGGAGAACTGCCCCATAATATTTCCTAGGCTATAATCTTTATAGAAGCAGATTGCCAGGTCTTTCTTCAGGGAACTGCTAGGTAGGTTCAAACCACCAACCTTTCCGTTAGCAGATGAGTGCTTAACCACTGAGCCACCAGGACACCTTTATACACATATAGATACATGTATGGCTTGTATAGGAGCCTTGGAGGCACAATGATTAAGTACTTGCCTGCTAACCAGGAGAAAGATGTGGCAGTCTGCTTCCATAAAGGTTACAGCCTTGGATACCCTATGAGTCAGTTCTATCCTGTCCTATAGGGTTGTAATGAGTCAATAACAACTTGATGGCAATAAGTTTGGTTTGATGGGTTATGTGTGTGTGTATATATATATAT
>NW_006921724.1:841927-847552 GCF_000298275.1 Orycteropus afer afer
AAAAAAAAAAACAAGACAGTCTTAACTTATAGGTTCCCATCACCTTTAAGTAGAGAAAGTGGAACCCTCATACACTGCTGGTGGGACTGTAAAATGGTGCAACAACTGTGGAAAACAATATAGCACTTCCTTAAAAAGCTAGAAATAGAAATACCACATGATCCAGCAATCCCACTACAATGTATATATCCTAGAGAAATAAGAGCTGTGACACGAACAAATATATGTACACCCATGTTCATCACAGCACTATTTACAACAGCAAAAAGATGAGAACTTAAATACCCACCAATGGAGGAAAAGATCAACAAACGATGGTACATACACACAATGCACTATTTCTCAACATTAAGGAACAATGATGAATCTGTGAAACATTTCATAGCATGGATGAACTTAAAGGCCATTATGCTGAATGAAATTAATCAATCACAAAAGGACAAATATTGCATGAAACCACTGTTGTAAAAAGTCAAGAAAAGGGTTTCACCAAAAAAAGAAAGAAATATTCTTTGACGGTTACCAGGGATGGGTAGGGAAGGGAAGGTGTCTTAGTTCTCTAGTGCTGCTATAACAGAAATACCACAAGTAGATGGCTTTAACAAACAGAAAATTTATTCTCTTACAGTTTCAGAGCCTGGAAGTCTGAGTGCAGAGTGCTGACTCTAGGGGAAGCCTAGGCTAGAAGTCTGAGTTCAGAGTGCTGACTCCAGAGAAGACTTTCTGTCTCTGGATTCTGGGTGGAGGACCCTCAACCTGGAGCTTTAGCTCTGCCTTCCCGGCCCACTGGAGCAAGCTAGGGCCTTCTCCTGACTTATGCAGCTACATGGGCTGATGAACTCAAGACTTACAAGTCGTGTAGCAGTTTTCTGGCTTCTCAGGCTCAAAAATCTAAGATCAGCAGATTGCTGACTCACAGACTGCAAAGCCATCAATCCCAAGGTCGGCAGGCAACACAGAAGTCCACTGGTTGAAGTTCAGGAGCTGGCAGTGATGATTGGCCAAATGCAGTATCCTTTCTGTACATACTAGAAGCAGGTCACACCCGAAGGCAACTCCCCATCAACTGATTAACTGCTCACAGCAGATTCCACCATGGAGGTGATTATACCACATGCAATCTCATTATGGGGTATTCTACATCACAGCTGCCAGGCCACTCAAACTCACAGCACAGCCAAGGTGACACACAATCTTTACTACAGAAGTTAAACCACTAGCTAGAGGGGAGACACATATTAACTTAGGTGAAAGGGAAGGCAAAAAAGAAAAGAAAAAAAAAAAAGTTGCCAATCAAGTTGACTCTGACTAATGGTGACCCCATGTGTGTCGAGGTAGAACCATGCTCCAGAGTTTTCAATGGCTGATATTTTGGAAGTAGATTGCCAGGCCTTTCTTCCCAGGCACCTCTGGGAGAACCTGAACTTCCAACCCTTCAGTCAGCAGCTGTGCATGAACTGCATTATACAGGGTCTCCGTTAAGACACTGGAACACCATGAAACCACTTGTTGCTTCCAGATATAAACAGCCATGTATTGTTTTTTGTTTGTTTTTTAATAATTTAGCTCCAGAAAGACACAAATTATTTTCTAGATCATTTTAAGTATCTAATGCACTCTAATGGTGCAGTGGTTAAGGCATCCTGGTGCTATCCAAAAAGTCAGTGATTCAAACCCACCAGCCTGTTCTGTGGGAGAAAGATGTAGCAGTCTGCTTCCGTAAAGATTTACAGCCTTAGAAATCCTATGGGGCAGTTCTACTCTATCCTCTAGGGTCACTATGAGTCAGAATCGACTCAACAGCAGTGGGCCTGCTTTTAGTTTGGTCTAAGTATCTTGCAATTAAGGGACAATCAAACATGTGGGATTCTACTAATATAACTCCTAAGCAAAAAGAAAATAGTTTCCCTTTGAGTTGCCATTACCTCACCTATTAAATTGCACCAATCTCTCCCATATCTAAGATTCACTGACTGTTCTGATAACACTCATCTAAAACAAGGTTACATAGTTTCTCCAGTTTTTCACAGCTTCTCAAACTGCAGTAGCCAAGTATGTAGGTGCAATTTATAGTAAGAGCACATTTGCTTTGATGGGGCCCGACTGTCCATTTCTAACCCACCATTCTGAGTCACCTCTCCTGTTCCCTACACTTCCTTACATTCCTGCCCATTCAGATGATACACTGTTAATTCCCTGTTCAGATGTCCATGACTTTGTTCAAGTCAATTCTTCCTGCCACCATAAACTACTCCCATCTTCATCCCTTCCTGTTGAAATCCTAACGCACCCTTCATGAAGCCAAGGAAAGGGAAGGGAAAAAATAGGAAACATTATAGCATATTGCGAGTTTCTTTAGACACACCATCTGATTTTCCCCCATTATTGATCGACATTATCTCTGGTGGCACAGTGGTTAAGTGCTCAGCTGCCAAGTGAAACATCAGCAGTTCGAACCTACTTGATGCTCTTATGGAAAAAAATGTGGCAGTCTGCTTTCATAAGCCTATGCACTTCAACTCTGTCCAATAGACTTGTTATGAGTTGGACTGACTCGGCGGCAATGTGTTTGGTTTGGTTTTCTTGGGCAGTAAGGCCTTCTGTTATTCCCCAAATGCCTTTATAATCCCACTCTTTTCAAAAAAAAAAGAAAAAAAAGAAAGCTTATATGCAATCCAAATAACCCAATTTTTCAATATATTATATAATAAAATGAATATGTGTGTGTGTATGTGAGATTCCAGGAGGGCAAGGTGTGTAGGGAGGCCCAGGGGTCCAGAAGGGAGCCTAGTCTTCACTGTGTTGCTCAGCAGTTCAAATGGGCCCTTGCTGGTGATACTAAAATGTGTTTCCACCAGGACTAGTAACCCCACACAAAATAAGTATCTGCTGAATTAATGAATGAATGAAAATTAGGGAGGGGATAACGCCTCTCTAAAGGTAAACATCATTGTCAATACAGTGATTTAAAAAAAAAAAAAAAAAAGACTGTCCACCTTAAACTTAGAAAATGTATACATTAAACACAGACAAAAAGCTTAAAATTTCCAGTTTGTATAAACCTCCTTGGTTATAATCATCAATATGGCATAAATCATTATTGTGGGCCCTTAAATTATATAAACATATTCATTCAGTATTTATGTATCTGATTTTAAATATATAAAATTTGCAGACAACATGGCATGAGATTCAGATACTTCATCCCAAACATATGAACAATTAAGTATCCATCAAAACAAATCATCATCCTTCCATCATTTTTTTCGGTCTTCAAATAACAAGTAACAAAATTCTGCTTATCACAAATAAATTGTCAAACTTTTAAACTGTAGACCTTAAACATCAGAGATTAAAATCAAAAACCATTAAAACCTTTTTCATTCATCTCAATATTGAATACCCATTACAAGTCAAGCTGCTAAGCCAAGAGACGCTGTCCCTAAGAAGAAAGAAAAAATTGAAAATACGCAGAGTGACTTAAAGTCTGTGAGGGCACAAAGCAAGGCAGTCCAACCTAGTTTGGGCACTAGGGAACGTCACTCTGTGACTGTGATATCTGAGCAAAGGGTGAGGAAAAGCTAACTGTGCAGAGTGTGAGGAGGGGAACATGGCAAGTTACAAAGCCCAAAAAGGGCCCCTGTGCCTAGGGCAACCTTCAGCAGGGAGAGTAATGCCCCCACATGGGGCTGGAGAGGTAGGCAGGGGCTAACAAGCATTAGTTATAGTTAATTATTGGTGGTACAAATGGTTAACACCCTCAGCTTCTAACCAAAAGGTTGGAGGTTCAAGTCCACCCAGAGGCTCCTTGGAAGAAAGGCTTGGCAATCTATTTCCACAAAGTCAGCCACTGAAAACCCTTTAGAATAAAGTTTTCTACTCTGACGTACATGGGGTCACCATGAGTAGGAATCAACACCATGAGTCAGAATCAACTAGACAGCAAATGGTAGTGTCCATACCACTTACAGATCAATAAAGTCATACAAATGCTCAAAAGTAAAACTGTTTCCTAAAAAAAATTAAATAAGTCATCTACATCTCACTATTTCTGTATGTTCAAAATTTCTACTCTGATCTAAACCCCAAAGTCGTTTTTTAAATAAATTAACTCAGCTTGGAACCTACCAAAATACAAAAACCCACCCCTCAATTTTTCCCCATTGTATGTTATCTTTCTCAACCCCAGTTCCTTGAGAGAATTAAGCCCTGATGCCTAAGGAGTTCACTGTATGTAATTAATTAACTACCCCCTTGCATTCAGGTGGTACTAATTAAGCACTATCCTTGAGAATACCAAGAAAACAGTCACTTACATCCTGTGTGTTCTAGACTATTTGTAAGAAAGGATATTTTCTATTTGGTTGTTGTTGTTTGCCGTCGAGTCGGCCCCGACTCATAGCGACCCCTCCTTGGGTTTCCGAGGCAGTATCACTACGGAAGTAGGATTGCCCAACCTTCCTTCCGAGGAGTGGCTGGTGGGTTTGAACCCTTCCTTCCGAGGAGTGGCTGGTGGGTTTGAACCGACAGCCTTCTGGTTAGCAGTCAAGTGCTTTTAGCCACTATGCTACCAGAGCTATTTGGTAGCAGTACAATATAATCCCATACCAAAGCTCCTCCACCAGCAGTTGCTGTGGATCCGACTCTGACATGATGTCAGAGTAGAACTGTGCTCCATAGGGTTTTTGGTTTTTGTAGTGCAGTGAATTACTTAATATGGCTCTCACAGCCATGGTCTTTGTGACTCCCACCAAATGACTGGGTAGGTATTAAAGCTTAAATTATAAAGCACTTCAGTTGTGGAAGGCTGCAGTCTATAGTGGGAGCCCTAATTTCTTTTGGAGTCTTGACATAAGTTCGGATGCCATTTGAGTTCCTTCTGATCCTTAAACCAGTAATATGGCTATGCTCAGCCAAGTCGTGACAAACCTAGAGAGGAGCAGTTTGCCCTCAAGAAGAGTATGGTTAAAAGGAGATTATGTTCACACAAAGAACTAGGGAACTTGCCTGGGTGTGTCCTTAACAATTTAAGAACAATCACAAGTTATCTAATTTAATCAAAGGTTAGGGTCTGGTATTATCTTGTGGCCCTGACTCAGAGCTGCATGGTCATGAGTCACACCCTGACCACCACATAGCCAGGTGGTCGAAACCCAGAACTGAATACTGTAACCCTTTTTAATCTTCAATTGTGTATGTTTCAATCATGGTCTTTTCCCTGCTTCTGAAGACTTGCTTGCAACAGTGATGAATTGACCTGTCACCAATTATGATTTTGTGATTTCTTTCGTACTCTATCAAATATAATGAACACCATGACTGTGATTCAGTGAATTCTTACTGGCTTTTTGTACCATGCACATGCTGATGGTTTTCTTCATCCTGGATGATTGTCTTTGTTTTGTCTTTGTTCCATCTGTTGTCGTTTTTGTTGTTAGGTGCCTTCAAGTCCACTCTGACTCACAGTAACTCCACGCACAACAGAACAAAACACTGCCTGGTGCTCTGCCAGCTTCACAATCCTTGCTATACCTGAGTCCATCATTGCAGCTCCTGGGTCAATCCCTCTCCTGGAGGGCCTTCCCCTTTTTCACTGACCCTCCACTTTGTTGTTTTTGTTGTTAT
>NW_006921724.1:847867-852955 GCF_000298275.1 Orycteropus afer afer
ACCACAACTCAAAAGCATCAACTCTTCTTCAGTCTTCCTTATTCACTGTCCAGCTCTCACATGCATATAAGGCAACTAAAAATACCTTAGTTTGGGTTAGGTGACCTGTCTTCAAAGAGACATCTTTGCTCTTCAGTACTTTATAGAGGTCTTTTACAGCAGATTTGCCCAGTGAAATACATCATCTGATTTCTTGACTGCTGCTTCCATTGGTGTGGACTGTGGAACAAACTAATATGAAATCTCTGACAACTTCAATCTTTTCTCTATTTATTATGATGCTGCATATTGGTCCAGTTGTGAGGATTTTTGTTTTCTTCATGTTGAAGTGTAATCCCTACTGCAGACTATAGACTTTAATCTTCAATAGTAAGTGCTTCAAGTCATCTTTATATTTTAAGTCCTGTCTAAAGCTTATTTAAAAGGGTCTCTATAGATCAAGTTTAAACTGGAATTTTTTCCCCTAGCCCATGTGGGACTATGCAAATGTAAGTTGCCTGTGGCCCAAGGGAATTGGATAGCTTGCTAATAATGTAAATAAGGTATCACGGGGCTGCATAAATAAGGTGTATGGAACCCTAACATAGGGATTGGTCAGTTTTGCCATATTGATAGGCTTAAAATGACCCATCCTAGAGGCACAAAGTAGAATCTCACTACCATCAAGAAAGAAGAGGCAGGAGTGGAGAGCATTCTTGGACCTGAGATCCCCAAACTGAGATAGTGAGAAACAGAGGCAGAGAAATGGCTGCAGTAGAGAGAGCAGAACCAAGAGACCAGCACGAGATAGAATGGTGGGCTTTCCAGCCCACATAGCAAGAAAGTTGTGTGCCTTTAGACAAGAGTCTTGCTGGCAGAGTGGGTATCTCTCTGGGAACCTAGCATCAAAGCTAAAAGAACTTTGTAATACTTGCCTGGGCAGAGCAGAGGCCAAAGGCCATAGAGCTGAGAGGCTGAGGCCACAGAGAAGGGTGCCTGTGGCGTGGCTGAGAACAGGCTATCCTGAACCTAAACTGTAACCTGGTTCTTCCCTAATAAACGCCATAATTTTGAGTATTGTCTGTGAGTTGTGTGTGATTACGGCAATGAATCATCAAACTCAGCTGAGAAGCAGAGAGTGTTGTGGGAGGGACTGTTGGTGTCAGAACTGGTGGAAGGTTGGAAGGGGGCTGCATGTCTGACCTCCACTTCATAGGAATCAGCCTTGGGCTGTTAACCTTGATCCTTCTTCCCCCTTGTGAAGCTGGAGGAGGTTAGATGCTGCTACTTCCACACCATTTTTGCAGTTTTCAATGGCTGACTTTTCAGAAGTAGATCACCAATCTTTTCTTCATGTGCCTCTGGGTAGAATCAGACTTTCAAACTTTTGGTCAGTAGTCCAGGGTATTAACCATTTACACTACCCAGGGTCTCCTACCTAAACATGCTGTGTGGCGTGGAGTCAATTCTGACTCATAGTGACTCTACAGTACAGAGTAGAGCTGCCCCAAGGCTATTATCTTTATGGGAGCAGATTGCCAGGGGATTGGTGGGTTCCAAAAGCTGAACCTTTCAATTAGCACACGAGTGCTCAACCATTGTGTCATCAGTGTTCCTTAGCATAATTTCCAACAAAATGTTCAAGTCTAAGATGAGGCTTTAATTCCCACATGGGTATTTATAGTTTTACAGATGTAGAAAATCTCATTTCAATGGTAAAAATGAACCAAATTTCTAGAAGGAATTCAAAGGACAAGATACCAGTTAAAAACCTTCAAATATTAATGAAAAGGGTCTATGTGCTCAGAACTGCACTGTGAAGTCAAGTCCATTTGCAATGAATGCAAAGAACAGTTGTTTTCTCTCACAGAAAGTGAAGAGATTTTACAGAGAATAAACAAATGGCCCACGTCACACTCACTGTAGATGGCAGATACTTTGATCAGTCCATCCATCTGAATGTGCAGCCATCATCCTAAGTCCAAAAAAAAACCCAAACCAATTGCTGTCCAGTTGATTCCGACTCACAGTGACCCAACAGGACAGAGTAGAGCTGCCGCACAGGACTTCCAACGCTGTAATTTTTACGACTGCCATATCTTTCTCCTATGGAACGACTGGTGGGTTCGAACCACCAAGCTGCTAACAAGCATCCGAGCTGCTTAACCACTGCGCCACCAGGGCTTCTCCCATCACAACTACTGGGCCACAAAACAGGTAAGTGAGTTGACCAAACTGAAGAAGATTCTAAGACAAGCAGTGGAGAGCCAAAGTTGGTAAATGGCACAGAGGATGGAAGGGAGAGTTTTTGTCATCCCAGAGTTATTTGGGAGACAGCTGAATTCAGGTCTCTTTCTTTGAATTCAGTTTCAATCAAACGCCAGCCCAGCCCGAATGTAGTGAAGGTGGCAGGAAAAAGACTCTAGTTGAGCTCTGATCTTAGTATTCAAGTGATAATCCTCAATGCAGGTACACACATATTTTGCAATGACAAGCACCACGCGTCTGTACGTATACACGCTCGAGTCCCCTCTCATGGTTTCGGATTTCTGGGCTCGGTACCTGTTCTCTCAAGAATCGCGCGCGGGCGAGCCCACTCAAGCTGGTCCTCTGAGTGGGACCGCGGCCTCGGGACTCCCTCCCAGAGCTCCCTCCTCCGGCCTGCGTCAGGAGGAGCTCCGCGTATAGACAGCCCAGCCGGGCGCAGGGTCCAGCCCCACGCTTCCGGCTCGCGCCCGCCCGACGCTCGCCCACCTACCCGCGCCCGGCGCCCTGTGCCCGCCCACCTGAGTCTCGCCGATGCAGAAAACGCGGCCACCGCGGCTCAGACACACGCTGGCGCCACTGGGTCGGGCGGCCGCACTACAGAAAGTGAAAGAGCAGCGCGAGGAGCGCAGCCTCTGCACTGTGGTGCGGACAAGCGCAGCCGGCCGGCGCCCCCATCGCGCCCACAAGTACAGGTAGCACAATGTGATGAGCATGGCCGGCCGCGGGCGGCGGCGGTGCATGGGGCACGGCGCTTGCTCCTGGGCCGCCCGCCCCGAGTGCCGGCCCCGCCCCTCCCGCGGCCGGAAGAGACGCGCCGCGTCGCCCGAAGAGGCCACGCGAGGCTCGATGTGTGTGGTAGGGTAGTGGGGAAGGCCGCGCGGGCCTGCGGGATGTAGGGGGTCGATGCTGTGAGATTGGAGGCCGATCCTTGAGAGTGGTAGGCAGGGGAGGCGGCGCCCGGCCGCAGGTAGGGGGAAATGTAGGGAGAGTGCGCTTGGTCGGAGAGGCTGAGCTGGGTGGGGATGTGATGGGGAGGAAAGGAGCTCCTGAGGGGCTAGGTTCAGGTCCTGGGGAGCGGGGGGAGGCTTTGCCTAAGATAGGGAAAGTCCCTGTGGTTCCCCACCTGAAAAAGCCAAGACCTCCCATTTTGGTAGGGAAGGGAATTGGGAAAGGGGCTGTGTATATGTTTATAACGTTAACAACCAACATTTATCCAGCACCAAAAAACCCTTTGCCCTGGAATAGATTCCGACTCATAGCAACCCCATAGGACAGAGTAGAACTGTCCGAGAGGGTTTCCAAAGCTGTAATTTCTACTGACCTAACCAGACTGTCACGTCTTTGTCCTACATAGCTGCTAGTGGGTTCCAGCCTTTCAGTTAGGAGTGCGTAACCGCTGCGCCACCAGGGCTCCTTTTCAGCACCAAAACGGGAGTCATAGCCACCTAACACACAGCCTCTATCCAATCCAGTTAAGAAAATAAAGTGAGGTTGTTTCTATGTTTCTATTAGATTATACTAGGCCTTCATGCAAAAAAAAAAAAAAAAATTTAAATTCACATAAGGCAATAGTGGCACAAATGTTTGATCTTGACTGCTAACCTAAAGGTTGGCAACTCTAACCCACTCTGCAGTACCACGGAAGACAGGGCTGGGACCTGCTTCCATTGAAAGTGTTATTGGGTGCCTTTGAGTAAATTTTGACTTGTAATCCTGCCCCAAAGGATTTTCTATGCTGTAATCTTTACGGGAAAAATGCGGAACCACTGGGTGAGTTCAGATCACCTTACTCTTTGTGCCACCAGGACTCCTTCCCCACCTTCCTGTTAAGATTACAGCCAAAAAACCCTATAGAGCAGTTTCACTGTGTAACACTTGGAGTTAACCATGAGTAGGAGTTGACTAGATGGCAACTGGTTTGGGTGTTTTTCTTTTCCATGCAAAAGGAATTTTGAGGTAAATTACAAAAATTTACACAGTGCAATGTTTGTTTGTTTAAGGGTGGGAAACAAATTAAAGGCAGATTGTTGTTGTTATGTGCTGTCAAGTCAGACCTGACTCATAGCAACCCCTCTTGGGTTTTCGAGGCAGTATCACTACAGAAGTAGATTCCCCAACCTTCCTTCAAAGGCAGATTAGGACAGAAAAAGCCTATCTCAAAATCTTGGTGTTCTTGCTACATTTATGTAGGTCACTAATATGACTGAGCATCGCAAGAGCCAGTAGACAAGGGAAACATCAATTGTGATTCAATGTTCTCACCCCCAAGAGAAGCATAATTATTCTGACATTGACAGAGGTTCCCCCCATAGAACCTCATTTTTAAAAAAGAACAGTGTCAATAACTTGAAGCATAACAAAGAATATTTCATTGAGTTGCTTCTTATTCTGGCCCTGTAAGTAGATAGAATAATGCAATAAAAGCAATCAAGTACACTACTCCCAAAACCAAAAACTCCATTGCCATCAACTCAATTCCGACTCATAGGGACCCTATAAGACAGAATAGAACTACCCTATAGGGTTTCCAAGGCTAATCTTTATGGGAGCAGACTGCCACATGTTTCTCCCACAGAACAGCTGGTGGGTTCAAACCTCTGACCTTTTAGTTTGTGGCTGAGCACTTAACCACTGTATCATCAGAGCTCCTTCACCACTCTCAAATCTTACTTAATCCAAGGATAGATTTTGAAAGTACCTGACCATTATTGCATCTGATTTAAAATAGTTGTATAGGGTGCCTACTTCCGTAATATCAGACTTCTGGTAAGATGGTGTTTTAGTTAAGGAGCTCTGGTAGCATAGTGGCTAAGGCACTTGACTGCTAACCAGAAGCCTGGC
>NW_006921724.1:854020-854993 GCF_000298275.1 Orycteropus afer afer
ATGGCACATAACAACAACAACAACAACACCGTCAGGACTTAGAGCATGAAAAGGGCTAAAGAAGATGACAGACTCTAAATGATTTTTCTGGATAAACACTGATTCACTTTCAAATAGCCTTTTCAAGGTTGGCTGACTTACAGCTATATACACTACACTCCCCACCCCTGCTAGGTATACAGAGGTAAGTATCTCTAAATTTTGTACTCTCACCTTCCTACAGATAGCATCACTCCATCTGGCCAGCATGGGAATTTTCCAGGTTTGGCCTTACATGTTTCAAGATAATCAGGTCTCAGAATACATTATGGAAACTTAAATTTAGAAGTGAATCTTGTGTGCCAACTCTAGGTTATAAAGAATGAGAGTGATGATAGTTCAGCAGCATGAGCTGAGAAAGGAGATGAGTGAGGCTCCCTACCAGATCCAAAGGGAAGAAATACAGGAAAGAAAGATTAGAGTAAGAAAAGTTAAAAAGAGAGCAGGCTCTGTGTCTGATCCCTCCCTAAAATGATGAAAATAGTTGAAGGATGGAGCCTAGCTTGGCCTCCTCATCTCCAAATAGCAGAGAAAAAGGGGAAGGATGTAAAAATAAGACATTAAGACAGTGTATACTTAACCCACATCTTATAGTCCCTTGCTACTCAAAGTGCGGTCTTTGAACTAAAAGCATCTGTATCAATAGGATGCTCAGTAGGGATGGCGAATCCCAGGCCCCACTCCAGACCCACTGAATCAGCATCTGCATTTTAAAATCCCCAGATGACACACTGACACATTAAAGCTTGAGGAGTTCTGCTGACGTCCACTCCTGACATCCCCTGGGCCTAGATTGCTCCACACCCTAACAAGACCTTTCCACATTGTTGTGAAAAATAAGAACGTCAACTAAAGATTTATAAATGAGAATTTGTCATGTGTAAGAACTTCACTTCAGGAAGGAAGAAGAGCTCACCAGCCAGTGACAGAGCAC
>NW_006921724.1:855868-857413 GCF_000298275.1 Orycteropus afer afer
AAAAAAAAAAAAAAACCTTGACTACAGTCTCCTGCCTTTAGGAAGGCATGCCCTGGAAACAAGTTTGAGGACAAGGAAGAGTGCTCACCAAAAGAGTATCACCTCACCAGAAGAAGCTATTCTACACCTTATTAAGAACATGAAGTTTTTCCCTGTTGTTATTGTTGTTGTTGTTATGTGCCATCCCACTTAACTCACTCCCTGGCTGACTTGAGAGTCATCGGGAAGCAATCAGAACTCTCTGAGTCCAAGGGCAATGCATAGAGGAATAGCTTGTTTTTCAAATAATGTACTCCAGCCTAGCAGGAAGCATTGAGTAGATATTGAAACTTAAATACCCGTCACTGTAAACATTTCAGTTTTAACATTACAGTACATTGTTGTTAGGTAACATTAAGTTGATTCTGACTCATAGAGACCATATATACACCAGAACAAAATAATTGCCCAGTCCTGAGCCATCCTCATAATTGTTGCCATGTCTGAGTCCATTATTGCAGCCACTGTGACAGTCCATCTCATTGGGAGTCTTCCTCTTTTTCACTAACCTACTACTTTACCAAGCATGCTACGCTTCTCCAGGGACTGGTCCCTCCCCATAACCTGTCCAAAGTACATGAGACAAAGTCTCACCATCCTCGTTTCTAATGAGCCTTTTGGCTGTATTTCTTTCAGGACAGATTTGTTAGTTCTTCTGTCAGTCCGTGGTATATATTCAGTATTCTTCACAAACACCATAATTCAAGTGCATTAATTCTTCTTCAGTCTTCTTACTCTTTATAAAGTACATGGTCTCTATTTTATAGATAAAAGAATCTGCTTCCTCCACACTGTTGGAGTGCTGAAAACATACTGTTGTTGTTAGGTGCCGTCAAGTCGTCTCAGACTCATAGCGACTCTGTGCACAGCAGAACAAAACACTGCCCAGTCCTGTGCCAGCCTCACGATCCTTGCTATACCTGAGCCTGTGGTTGCAGCCACTGTGTCTATCCATCTCATTGTGAAGGATCTTCCCCTTCTTCATCGACCCTCCACTTTACCAAGCATGATATCCTTCTCCAGGAAATGGTTCCTTCTGTCAACATGACCAAAGTAGGTGAGACAGACTCTGGCTATTCTCACTTCCAAGAAGCATTGTGGCTGCACTTCCTCTAGGACAGATTTGTTAGTCCTTTTAGTAGTCCCTGGTACTCTTAGCTTTCTTCTCCAGCACCACAACTCAAAAGCATCAACTCTTCTTTGGTCCTCTTTATTCCTTGTGAAGCTTTCACATGCACATGAGGCGATTGAAAATACCATGGCTTGGGTTAGGCGCACCTTAGGCTTCAAGGAGACATACTTTCTCTTCCTCACTTGAAAGAGGTCCTTTGCAGCAGATTTGCCCAATGCAATATGTTGTCTGATGTCTTGACTGCTGCTTCCGTTGGTGTTGATTGTAGAGCCAAGTAATATAAAATCCTTGACAACATCAATCCTTTATCCACTGTGAAGCTGTTTATTGGACCATTTGTGAGGATTTTTGTTTTCTTTATATTGAGGTGTGAT
>NW_006921724.1:858298-859298 GCF_000298275.1 Orycteropus afer afer
TCTTCTGTTCAGCTCTTTTATCTTGTCATTTCTTCCATTTGCTTTAGCTACTCTCTACTCAAGGACAAGTTTCAGAGTCTCTTCTGACATCCATTTGTCTTTTCTTCCTTTCTTGTCTTCTTAATGACCTCTTGCTTTCTTCATGGATGATGTTCTTGATGTCATCCCACAATTCTTCTGGTTTTTGGTCGTGGACTTGTGTTAATTGTCTTCAACTTCAACTTGAATGTGTATGTGAGAAGTTGATGGTCTGTTCCACATCAGCTCCTGGCCTTGTTTTGGCCGAAGATATTGAACTTCTCCATTGCCTCTTGCCACAGACGTAGTCATTCTGATTCCTGTGTACTCCATCTGGTGAAGTCCATGTGTATAGTGGTCGCTTATGTTGTTGAAAAAAGGTATTTGCAATGAATAAGTTATTGGTCTTGCAAAATTCTATCATGTGATCTCCAGTTTTATTTCTGTCACCAAGGCCATATTTTCCAACTACCAGTGATTCTTCTTTGTTTCCAGCTTTTGCATTCCAGTCACCAGTGATAATCAACACATCTTGATTGCATGTTCGATCAATTTCAGACTGCAGACGTTGATAGAAATTTTCAGTAACCTCATCTTTGGCTTTGGTGCTTGGTATGTAAATTTGGATAATAATAGTATTAACTGGTCTTCCTTGTAGGCGAAATGGGTATTATCCTATTACTGACAGTGTTATACTTCAGGACAGATCCTGAAAAAGTCTTTTTGATGATGAATACCACACCATTCCTCTTCAATTTGTCATTCCTGGCATAGTAGTAATTCATATGGTTGTCTGATTCAGAATGGTCAAAAACAGTCCATTTCAACTCACTAATGCCTAGGATATCAATCTTTATGCATTCCATTTAATTTTTGACAACTTCCAATTTTCCTAGATTCATACTTCGTACATTCCATGTTCCAAATATTAATGGATGTTTGCATCTGTTTCTGCTCATTTTGAATCATGCCACATCAGCCA
>NW_006921724.1:861383-886835 GCF_000298275.1 Orycteropus afer afer
AAAAAAAAAAAAAAAGATTACAGCCAAGAAAACCCTATGGAGCAGTTCTACTTTAAGGCACTGGGGTCACCATGAGTTGGGGCCTGACTCAACAGCAGTCAACAAAAACAACACTTCCTTACTGGGATACTTTCTAAGAACAAAAGAAAATCTATAGAAGATCTTGATCTTATTCAGTAGTTTCAGTGCTCATGTTAATGTAACATGAACAATTGTATAGCCAAATTAAGCAAGTTAATTTTGTTAAAAATCACTTTTAGTATAAGAGAAAAGGAGTTAAAATTATACCATCAAATGAATATTTTACAACACCTTGGAGGTAAACTAAACTGGAGATATTAATATGAACTCATGTCTTTAAAAGGAAAATAAGTATCTTTTCTATCTCTCTTCATTGAGATAGTCTCAGAGTAACATTATCCCACAGTGTATCCTAGTGCCCAGGTCCTGGTATGTGCACTATTTTTTCCTTTACAAGGAACTAGAGATCCTTGGAGAAAGGGCTGATTCAGTTGTCCATACCTGATATGTCCAAAACATCCTATGCCAGAAAGCAGGGAAGATTTGAAGAAAAATGGGGTGTGTCAAAAGGATACAGGAGCCAACATAAAAGGATCCCTCTAAATTAACACAATTTGAGTATAAAAACTACAGTACATCAGAGTCCATGACAATCTACCATAAAAGAAATAACGTTGAATAAAATATATTACTGTTGAGTCTTGCCATTTGGTCACATTTATATTATTGACTCATTTCTTGTATTGATGAAGACTGGTAAGCTGTAAATACTTCCTTTAAGATTTTTTCTGACCCAAAGGGGACATCAGTGGTAAGATCCCATAAGCTTTGATACCAAAGCAGGCAAAGCTACATGAGATGACCAGAATTTAGTCAGATCTCATTTGAAGAATCTGTAAAAGTTGGATGGTCCTAAAAATATGAGAAGATCTTAAGTAAGTTACAAATGTTATATAACCCACTGTCATCTAGTCTGTTCTGATTTATACCAACCCCCACTGGGTTCCCAAGGCTGTAAATCTTTATAGAAGTAGATCGCTTCATCTTCCTCCCAGAGAGCAGCTGGTGAGTTTGAATCGCCAATCTTGTGGTTAGCACCCAAATGCCTTACCCATTATGCCACCAAAGCTCCTTATATTTTATATTCCTTGAGAATTTATCAACCTGTGCAGAAGCTACAGACTTCTATGAATAGGCAGAAGAAGTAAGTAACATTTTAACTTGAACCCAAAGTTAAGTGGCTGAGTGGTCACAATCTTTGAGGATACAGAACTATTAGATAATGACAATAATTAGGATTTGGGTGTCATTATAGACCCAGGAGAACAACCAGCAAAAATCTCTGATAATAAATGACATATTAAGTGAACAGTAACTGTTTTCTTGAAGATCATCCATCTCCTAATGCATTTGAGTTAAGTAGAGAAAGGGGAAGAAGTAAAAACATAGATTTATATTTCTGGGTTAATAAGGAATCGATGCATATTTCATATTTTATATACTTGAAAAGTTTTAGAAAATGTAGGTGTTAAGGAGACAACCTTAATACTCTAATTTGAAATGGTTACTTGCATCATTTTTATTTTAAACTGAAATCTTACTAAGTTTACACACAGTATTAAAACATCTAAGAGAACATCAGTTGTGCCATACTGATAAGTTAATTTACTAGATTTATAAGAATTGTTTAGTCAAGCAATTGAAGTATATAAGCAGGAAATGGAATTTTAAAAGGACCTATGGCCTGGACTGGATACTAAACACTCACCATAAACAGAACTTTCCCCTTTTCTCATTTGTCTATCTCCCTGAATGATCACTTGTGAAGGTGAATAGTTATCTCTGGAAAAGCCTATCTATGAATATACAGCAAAAAAAAGAGGAAGACTCTCAAAACGATAGATTGGCACAGTGGCTGCAACCATGAGCTCAAGCATAACAAAAGTGAGTGTGGCTCAGGACCAGGCAGTGTTTTATTGTACTTAGGATTGCTATGAATGGGAACCAACTCACAGCACCTAACAGCAACAACAGCAATGAATATACAGAAGTAAATGGCCAAAGAGGAGGGGGAAGAAACCAATCCCTCTGTAGTAAACACTATGTGCCAGCAGTTAGATAAAGGAAAATTCTTCATATAATGACAGATCCTAAATGTCCTGTGGACACAGAGAAAACTGCTTCTGGGGGCATTGCCAGAGGTAGAGAGAAAGAGGTAAATACCCTGACTTCTCCATTCCTCTGTCCTGACCACCCACTGGCTGGGCCACTGGGGAAGCCAAATGGCAGAGTAGTCTGGAGGAGGCTTGGTTACTTATGATCAGACAGCTGGGAAGGTAGCAGGGGAGAGATCCAATAACAAACACCCCATACTTTGGTGCTTTCCTCTTCCCTTGGGTTCTTTCAGACTTCACTATGCTGTTTCTATTCCTAGTTCCCATAAAGCCATTGTCTCTTTCTGTGACCCTTCTTTGAGCTATTCTGTATGAGTGAGTCTCTGCCCCCAACTTCTAGTCTCATCTATCTTCTCTTCCTTGGTGATCCCACTCACCCTCAGGGTTTCAGCAACCACCCCTCTGGCCAGGATGCTAGATCCAGCCTCTCCCAGTCTCCAATGCTACAGTCATCATATCTGCATTTTTCCACCTGGATATTCTGTCAGCATCTTCAGTGCAACATGAACAAAAACCAAAGGTATTCTTTCCCATGAATTGCCTTTTCATCCTGTTTTGTGTTCTCATTAATGACATGCACCTTTTCATTTGGGCCCAAAACTTAGTCATCTTTGAGTACTGATTTCTCCTTCTCTCCCAAAAAGCCTGTATTTTTCTGTATTAGTTGGTGAGAACTCTTTTCACTGCCACCGCTACAGTCTGGGTCCCTGTTCTGGTTACCTAGTGCTGCTCTGACAAGAGGATACCACAAATGGGATGGCTTGAAGAAACAGGAGTTTATTCTCTTATAGTTTGGAGGCTTTAAGTCCAAGTTCAAAGTGCCAGACTTTCGGGGCTGGGTGAAAGCCCCTCAACCTTGGGCTTCAGCTCTGCCTCCTGCTCCTGGTCCACTGAAGCTAGAGGGTTTTCTTCACTCAGCTGCTGGCTGCTGAAGCTGACAAGCCCAAGGTTGACAAGTAAAAAGGCACAATCCCAATATTACCAAACCACACGGAAGGCCATTAATTCAAGTCCATTAAAAGTCCCAAGATCGGCAGAGCATGGTAGGCTGCTGAACAACAACTCGGCTATATGCAGGGTTCAAGTGTGCCATAAGCTAGAGACCATTCTCCAAGGCTTCTCCTTATAGACAGGAAGCAGACCACATCCTTAAGGCAGCTATTCAGCTGCTCACAGTAGATTCCACCATGGAGTTGATTACCAGCCTCATCATGGGGAATACTACATCCAGCTGCCCAGGCACTCAACCAGGCCCAGCCAAGTTGACATACAAACTTAACTACCACAGTCCTCAGTCTCCTCTCAGTGGAACCAACACAACTGCCTCCTCACTAATTCCCTGCAGGTCTCCCTATTTACCACTGTCTCCTTAATCCAGCACTTCTCCAGGTTTGACTTTCTCATCAAACTCCCTCAGTGCTTCTTCCTGACTACCTGGAAGGTCAGGGTGTCTTGCCTGGCATTCAAGACCTTCCAGGGTATCCACCGAGCCTGGTCTCCCACAATTGCCCTCCATCCATCCATTTCTTCATTCCACACCACTCCACATTCATTCTCTACCAACTGTGCACCAGGCCCTGTGCTAATCACTATGTACATTATTTAATTGCCTCAATAACTGCAAGGTGGCTATTAACATCTCCATCGTGCAGATAAGGAAATAGAATTTCAGAGCAATTGAGTGACCTGCTCAAGGTCCTGCAACTCGGTGGTTCCTTTAAAAGGAGCTTTACTGGCATAGTGTATAAGGCATTTGGCTGCTAACCAGAAGGTTGGTGGTTCAAATCTACCAGCTGCTCCACAGGCAGAAGATAAGACAATCTACTTCTGTAAAGATTTACAGCCTTGGAAATCCAATAGGGGTAGCTATGAGTTGAAATCGACTTGATAGCAGTGAGTTTGGTTTGGTTTGGAGGTTCCTTTACACAGTAATGAATTTTTGCCATCCAGCTAATATACAAAAAGCATCTCTCAAGCCTCCTTTGTCTTTTACAGTATGCTTTGTGTGCTTGCAACATAAGTTTGTTTTCTTTTCATTGATGAGCTTGATGAAAACTGACATGCAGCTTCCTGGATGTGGGCATTTGTAGTTATGGACAATCCCAGCCTGTCTGTTGGATCTAGATACAAAAGGCTCTCCTTAGGGGTAGTTGTGCTGCACCCTGAACTTTCTGCCACCACTTCCTCTTGGATCTTAGGTCTCATTTCTATTTATTTATGTTGTGCATAGAGCATTCTTTACTATCTGTTTTCTAGTTCATCCAGTGAAGGGCTTTGAAGCTGGAAAGATGTAAGTTCAAGCCTTAGCTTTGCCACCTAGTTGCAGGACCTTGAGCAGGTCACTCAATTGCTCTGAAATTCTGTTTCCTTATCTGCACCATGGGGATGATAATAGCCACCTTGCAGTTATTGAGACAATTAAACGAAATAATGTACATAGTGATTAGCACAGTGCCTGGTGCACAGTCGGTGGGAAATGAACGTGGAATGGTGTGGACTGAAGAAATGGATGGATGGAGGGCAGTTGTGGGAGACCAGGCTCAGTGGATACCCTGGAAGGTCTTGAATGCCAGGAAAGATACCATGAAAATCCAAGGTTAGAATTTGTTGTTGTTGTTGTTGTTGTTATGTGCCATCGAGTCGGCCCCGAGGCAGTATCACTACGGAAGTAGGATTGCCCAACCTTCCTTCCGAGGAGTGGCTGGTGGGTTTGAACCGCCAGCCGTCTGGTTAGCAGGCAAGTGTCTTAGCCACTATGCTACCAGAGCTCCCAGGTTAGAATTTAGAGGGTCTAAATGCAATGTGGTATCCTGGAATGGAAAAAAGGGACATTAATGGAAAAATTGGTGAAAGCTATAGTTTAGTTAATGGTCTTGTACCAATGTCATTTTCTTAGTTTTGATGAACCCATGGTTATATTAAGATATTAACACTGAGGGGAGCTGGGTGGTGGGTTTAAGGAACTATTTGTGCAACCCTTCTCTGAATCCAAAATGATTTCAAAATATAAATTATAAAAATTAGAGGTAGGCCATCCAGTTACTTCATTGTTGTTGTTAGTTTCATTAGCAGTCCTTTTAGTTATGTATTGCTTATCCTTAACTAGCCATGTGGTCTTAAACAAATTAAACTCTTTGCATCAGTTTTTCAACTAGTTATGAAAAAAAAAACAAAATGGATGTGAACCAGGTAATTTCTTACTTCCCTTTGAGCTCTAAAATTCTGGGATTTCAATACATTTGCAACATATTTCAATCTGCAGACATTTGTTGTGTGTTACTTCTTATTTACTTTCATATCCCTGGGATTTAGCACTGTGCCTACACATAGTAGGTGCTCAATAAATGGTTCTGAGGTTAAATTGGCTCATGTCAATTTGTAAAGTGGGATAGAACTGTTACGTCTTTTTCCCAGTTGGCCACTAGAGAGCAAAGTGCTCACAAAATTTTCTCCATTGAAAGCAAATTTGTCTTCATCCAGCAAAGGGAAGTAGTCTTTTACATCCCAAACTCATTGCCATTGAGTCAATTCCAACTGGTATTGACCCTAAAGAACAGAGTAGAACTATACATAGGGTTTCTAAGGCTGTAAACCTTTACAGAATCAGATTGCCATATCTTTCTGCCATGGAGAAGTTGGTGAGTTTTAACCACCAATATTTTGGTTAGCAGTCAAGCACTTAACCACTGTACCACCAGAACTGCTGCTTCCTTTACATCCTAGGCAAGTAAAAGTTCCTGGGTATACACCTGTTACGGATTAAATGGTATCCCCCTAAAATATGTTTCAAGTTGGCTAGACCATGATTCTCAGTATTATGTAATTTCCTCCCTTTTGTGATTGATTATCCTATGTGTGGTAAATTCTAACCTCTATGATGTTAATAAAGCAGGAATTGATGCAGTTATGTTAATGAGGTCGGATACAATCTAGAGGATTCGGTTGGATCTTGAGTCAATCTCTTTTGAGATATAAAAGAGACTAAACAAGTGAGCAGAGATAATGGGACCTGATACCACCAAGAAAGAAGATCTGGGAGGGAGCATGTCCTTTGTACCCAGGGTTCCTCTGCTGAGAACCTCCTAGATACAGAAGACTGATGACAAGACACATGGAGATCTCCAAGGAATGCCAGGCCCACAGATGTTGAGAAGAGACAAGACATTCCTCTATAGCTGACACAGAAAGCCTTCCCCTAGAGTTGGCATCCTGGATTTGAACTTCTATCCTCCTAAACTGTGAGAGAATAAATTTATTTGTTGAAGCCATCTACTTGTGATATTTCTGTTATACCAGCACTAGATAAGACAATACATATGTTTTGTTATGTGTATTTTCACCACAATTTTTTTAAAAATTAAAAGTTTTTTAAAAAAAAAAAAAAATCTGTTCGTGATTGGGAGCTCTGGTGGCATAGTACCTAAGGCATTTGACTACTAACCAGAAAGCTGGCGGTTCAAACCACCAGCCACTCCTTGGAAGGAAGATTGGGCAATCTACTACTACCGTAGTGATGCTGCCTCGGAAACCCAAGGAGGGATCACTATAAGTTGGATCTGACTCGAAGACGGTGAGTTTGGTTTGGTTTGGTTCATGATTGGGAGGAAAAAGATCACATCTGTGAGCAGTTTCCTGGTTGGGATGATTAGTATCATAAGCTTCCAAATGAACAGACAACAAACCTCCACACACAAGAAGCACTGGGCAGCCTCAAAAATCTAAATGCACCCCAATGAGCCTGAGATTGAACTACAAAGGAGTGAGCACCATTCCTGCTACATGGTTACTTGTCTTCATAACCATCCTTCCCATTTCCTAAACAAAGGTTTCACTTTTAAAGCATTTGGGGAGGGGCAGACTTAAAAAGCCAAATGAATGACTGTGGAAATTGACTAAAACCTTTACAACTAAAATGAAGGGGGAAAAAAAGCATTACCCAGTGACCCTTCCCAGCAGCCCAGGACTGAGTATATAGGATTTGCAGTTTGTACAGTGAAGCTATGGTGGCCACGATCTGGGGTTAAGCATCCTGGGTTCAAATATTGCCCCACCCTCCAGTCCCACTGTCACCAACACACATTCAGTAGCTCTATGACCATAGGCAGGTGCATCTTTCCAGTTTCAATGCAGGAATGGAGTCCCTGGTTAAGCACTCAACTGCTAACCAAAAGGTTGGCAGTTCGAATGTCCTCAGAGGCACCTCGGAAGGAAGCCCTGGCAAACTACTTCCAAAAGATCACAGACCTTGAAAACCTGTGGAGCACAGTTCTCTAAAACACATGGGGTCGTTATCAGTTGGAACTGACTCCAGAACAACTGATAATTCAGGAATAATAACAACATCCATCTGGTGAGTGGTGGTGGGGACCAAGAGAAAGAATGGGCACACAGGGCTGTCAGTCCAACACCTAGTCAACTCCTAGTGCTAGTGTGCTTGTGAGCAACAACCCACCTGGACTGAGTCAATAGGGAGGGAAGAAAGGGCAAGGCACTCACTTCATCCTCACAGGAACTCTTTGAGGTAGATACTGTTACCTCCTTTTGAAACATCAGGTCTACACAAAGCAAGTTCCTTGCCAGTGGATCGTATTGCCTTGCAAGGACACGGAAAAGCCTGTCTACCTAGAGATTTTCTGCAACTGGGCAGTCAGAGTGCCTGAAGTCCTTCCCACTTAAACCACACCTTCAGGTTAAATCACTCTCTCCCAAAGGAGTGAAAATTTAAACTGAAGTCAGTTTCAGTCCTGGGCTGCTGCTTTTAATAGTTTCCATCACATTAATTAAGGGGACCCTGGGGAAGATTGGGCAATCTACTTCCATAGTGATACTGCCTCGGAAACCCAAGGAGGGGTCGCTATGAGTCGGATCCGACTCAACGGCAGTTCATTTGGTTTGGTTTTCTGGGTGATGCCAATGGTTGAATGGCTGCCAACTAAAAGGTTATAGGTTCAAGTCTACCCAGAACTCAAAACCAAACCAAACTCACTGTCATTGAATCAATTTAGACTCATAGTGACCCCCCCCCCCTTGCATTTCCAAGGCTATAAATCTTTATGGAAGCAGATCACCCCATCTTCCACAGAGCAGGTGGCGGGTTTGAAACACTAACCTTCTGGTTAGTAGCCAGATGCCTTATCCACTATGTCGCCAAAGGCACTCCAAAAAAAAAAAAAATGGCTTTTTCAAAATCAGTCATTGAAAACCCAGTGGAGCACCGTTCTACTATAACACACACAGAGTCACCATGACTGGAATCAACTCCATGGCAACTAGTGGTAATCACATTAATTTAGAAAACTGAGAATAAGACCCACAGAGTATAGGAAGGGTGAGACATGACTCTGATACAAACCTACAGGCTGATGATATGCTGGGTGGAATTGTGGCAAGGCCATATCTGAGCCTTGGGCAGGGGCAAGAAATACCAAAGGCACAAGCAGAGGAGCTACCAAAGGTGGAATTCTTCCCAGGTAGTGGCCCAGACATGTAAGGCCAAAGATGCTTGGGAGGGGATAACTAAGAAAGTGAGGGATCATTAAGCAGAGTGCCCTGCGAGTGGGCCTGTCACCCAGCAAAGCCCAGATTCAGCCTTCAATTACAGACACTATGGTAGTACCCAGCACAGATATGTCCTCTCCTGTGGCTGAAAAGCTCTACAAAAAGGAGCTGATGAGTTACACAATCACTGCATTTTCTCTTCTCCCTAGGCCAGCCTCAACATTTTCTCCTAGGAACTGAGACTTCTCTTCTTACAGGAAGCCAATCACAACTTAAGGAAGGGGAAGTGGGGGGGGTTGTACCTGCTGTAAAATTTGATACTGGAAATTCCATAGGAGTAGAAAGAAGGTGAGAGAATGTGAAGCTTACGTACATCCCTGTATGTTCCTCAACGGATGGCTTAGCTTGCTGCTTTTCTCTGAATTTGTGCTTCTATACAGCACCAGTATCGAGTCTCCAGTAACAGGTCCAAGAGCCTGCAATGCATCTCTGTTGCTGTCCCTTGCTTTGCAGGCCAATTTGTGAATTTTAAAATGTATCTATTCAAATCCCACCTCCTAGTGCATTGTAGGTAACAGAATAAAATGACAGTAAATCTGATGAAGTAAAAAGAGAAATTCAGAGTGACTCAGCTTGGGCAGTCAATACCTTATGATGTTTACAAAGTCACAAAGCCCTAGACATAGAAAACTGGTTACTGGAGAAGCCACAGCAGATGATGCAGCTGAATCGGAACTTGGCTTCATCCAGCACTCTTTGCTACAAGATCTCCGTTCTGGGAAGATGATTGCGTCAAGCCCCCAGTCAGGCATCTTGAATGAGGAAAAAGCAAAGCCAGAAGAGCCGTGCCTTGATTAAACTATTCGTTTCTATAGACAGCCAGGAGATAGTAAACAGCAGGATCAAAGACAGGAAACCTGAGCCAGGCAATCTGGCCATTACGGAAAACACTAAGCACGTGCCTCGTGCCCCCGCCGCCTACAGGATCCCCCTCGCCCTGGTGAAGATGCTATCTGGCGTTCGTACCTGTAAGCCTGAGCCAGCACCAGTACCCGGCAGCAAGTCCTTTCGTGTTTCCGCGCGCACTTCGGGGCGCTGCACCTGCCCTGGTGCCTGTAGGCGGCTCAGGGTGAAGGCAGCTGATTCCGAAATGCACCCGGAGGGCGGGGACATGTGAGCCAGAACCGACTGTGGGAAAGGTCCAGGTCGGGATACCCCTTGGTGGGGGCCCCGCTGCCCAAAATCCTGATCGCACTCCTTCCATCCCCCATCAGATCATACCGGGTCCTTCAAGTCCCTGTTCTCTGCCCTCCTCCACTTGGCTGCTCAGAACACCACCTCGCCTGTGCCAACATCGTCTGGAGGAGCCCCACCTATTCTCTAGATCTTGCCTTAAATGTCAAAATGTTACCTCCCAAGCAGTGGCGTCGCTGGGGTCGGTGTAGTAACTCATGGTGCAGTAAACTCATGGTGTCACCCTCCCCCCATGGCCCTCCTCCAGCACCACGCCATACAGAATCCTTATTATCAATTTTAATCATAGAATAATGTATGATAGAGTTGTGCATTGCTTAAATGTAATATTTATTAGATTATATGAATATTAATAACAAAATTGTTTTGTAAGATATTTCTATATTGAATTACATTATTGGTTACAACATTATTAGTAACTGAGCAGAAGCCTTTTTATTTTTCTCCTTTTCCTTTAATTACTACTTCATTCTCAAAAATGTTATGGATATAGGTTCACAAATACCACTTACCACAATACTGTAGCTAAAACACCAGAAAGTTTGACAAAATCAGTGACTGTAGAAACACCTCTAACAGCTGCAACAAAAACAACAGGGATGCTTGTAGCAGCTTCAGATGAAACCACATCATTGTCATTGGGCAATAATGACAGCTCTGACCAGAGCATAAGAGTAGGTTTAAAAAGTAAATTACCATAGAACTTATATATACAATATACCATGTAGGCATACTGACACATGTAAACTGGGTTTTTGTTGTGGGAGGTATAGACCATATCAGGTGACACCAAAATGACTCTGTAAAATTTCTGCATAGTATTTCAGCAGAAATTTATTTATTTATTTTAAATTAAAATATCCCAGTTATAACTACTGAAATTTTAC
This sequence comes from Orycteropus afer afer, assembly GCF_000298275.1. Taxonomy (NCBI): domain Eukaryota; kingdom Metazoa; phylum Chordata; class Mammalia; order Tubulidentata; family Orycteropodidae; genus Orycteropus; species Orycteropus afer. Next base: position 872,218 of record NW_006921724.1, read on the forward strand.
AGACAGTCATTTTGGTGTCACCTGATACGGTCCACACCTCCCAAACCCAATCAGTGGCAACATTGTCCCTGTGGGTTTTCCTCCCACAAACCCATGTTGTTGTTCTTGTTGTGTGCTTTTGGGTTGATTCCAACTCGAACGAGTAGAACTGTCCCATAGGGTTTCCAAGTCTGCAATCTTTATGGCCACATCTTTCTCCCACAGAGCAGCTGATGGGTTTGAATTGCCAACCTATCAGTTAGCAACTGAGCATTTAACCACTGCACCACCAGGGCTACTTCCAAAACCCATAAACCAAACCAAACCCACTGTCATCAAGTCAATTCTGATTCATTGGGACCCTAAGTATGATAGGGTTTTCAAGGCTATAAATCTTTATGGAAGGAGACTGCCTCATCTTTCTCCTGCAGAACAGCTAGTGGGTTCAAACCACCAGCCTTTTGGTTAGCAGCCAAATGCTCTTACCACTGCACCACCAGAGCTTTACCCTAAACCAAAAACAAAACAAAACAAAAAACACTGCCATCAAGTCAATTCAACTCATAGCGACCCCTCCTTTGGTTTCTGAGGCGGTATCTCTATGGAAGCGGATTGCCCAACCTTCCTTCCAAGGAGTGGCTGAACCACCAGCCTTCTGGTTAGCAGTCAAATGCCTTAGGCACTATGCCACCAGAGCTCCCATTGATGCCATTTTAGAGATAAAGAAACTGAGGCTGAAAGAAGTAGTTAACTTGCCCACAGCCACACAGAAAGTGACCAGGCCAAAGCTCCAACCAGTGTTGCCTCATTTCAAAGCCCATGCCATTGTACTCAATAACATGATTTGTAATGGCTTCAAAATATCCCAAATTTGAGTGTTCCATTATTTGTTTAACCATTTGTCTCTTATTGAGCTGTTTTCTCCAATTGTTTGTTCTCATAATACCAAAGACAACAATTCTATACAAAAGGTTTTACCCACTTTTTTGTTAAATGTTGAGGATATATTCCTGTAAATGAAATTACTGGGTCAAATGGGAGGAAGCTTGTTAAAACTGCTGATGCATAAGGCAGATTTCTTACCTGAAATATTGCATAATTTTATCTCCTAATAGTAGACTAGGGATTTTAGCACATCTTTTTTTTTTTCCCCCTCATGTATACATTTTCTTTCTTCTTTTCTTTTTTTCTTTTTTTTTTTTATTGTGATTTGGGTGAAAATTTAAAGAGCAAATTCACTTTCCATACAGCAGCTCACATACACTTTGTCTCATGACATTGACTACAATTTACCCCAATGTAACAGCTCCCCTCCCACTTCCTCCTGATAGTTACCTCTTCCCTTGTCCATCCCTCCATGCACTCCTGCCTCCTGAACTGTCTCCCTGTGCATAAGCAGCCCTTCTTTCTCCCATGATTATTCTCTCCAAGGAGTGTATCTACCTGAGGTAAATGTTCAACTCATATACCTGTCTTCTGTTTGGCTGGAAGCCACAGGTGTGGGTTCAATTCCAGACCTGAAGGGCAGCTATGGGCCATAGTCTCAGTGGTTCCACCAGGCTCTATCGGACCAGCAAACCTGGTCCCCTCCTTTTTTTTTTTTTCTCCAAATGATTTTGAGTTTTTTTCCACATTGTTCTCCCTCTCTATCAAGGATCTCCTACACAGATCCCCTTTCAAGTGGATGACAGTGGTAGCCGGGCACCATCTAGTTCTTCTGGTCTCATAGTCATATAGGCTGAGGATCGCATGGTGTACCAGTGGCTAGGACTAATTGTTTCCATGAATCTTTGGTTTTCTTTATTCTTCTTTGCTCTGAACGAGGAGAGACCCCTCATTGCATCGAGATGGCTGCTTGCAAGCTTTTAAGATCCCAGTCACTACTCGCCAAAGTAAGAAGTACAACAATGTTTTGTGTAGTATGTTATGCCAATTGAGCTTGATGTCCCCTGCAACTATCGTCCCGAGCCCACAGGTGCAACCACTCAGATTGTAGCACACCTTTGACAGTATTAAGTATTATATATACAATTTTTAAAAAAACCTTTGCTATTTTGATTGATGAAAAATGGCATCTCTCTTTAAAAGATTAGTTTTTCTTTCCTTTTAAATTACTAGAAAGACTCATCCCTCCCCCACCCCAATTGTTTTACTGGTCATTAAAGGAGTTCTTGGGTGGTACAAACACTTAAGGACTCAACTACTAGCCAGAAGTTCAACAATTTGAACCCACCCAGAGGTGCCTTGGAAGACAGGCCCGGTGATGGGCTTCTGTAAAGTCCCAGCATTGCAAACCTTATGGTGCAGTTCTATTCTATACACGTGAGGTCTCCACGAGTCAGAATCTACTCAAAGACAACCAAGAACACTGGTCATTTTCATTTTTCTATGAATTATCTGTTCAAATCATTGCCATTTTTTTCAATGATTAATATTTTTATATTAATTTACATTACTTTAAATGGTAAGGATATTAATCCTTGTTGTTGTTGTTGTTGATGTGCTATCAAGTCGGACGCGACTCATAGCAACCCCTCCTTGGGTTTCCAAGGCGGTATCACTATGGAAGTAGATTGCTCCATCTTCCTTCCGAGGAGTGGCTGGTGGGTTTGAACTGCCAGCCTTCTGGTTAGCAGTCAAGTGCCTTAGACACTACGCTACCAGAGCTCCCTGTCATATTTGTGGCCTATTTTTTATCCTGTTTGTCATATGTCCTTTAATTTTGTTTAATATGATTTTGATGCTTTTAAATTTTAACTAAATCAAACCTCTCAATTTTTTCTTGTTTCATGACTTTTTCAGTGGATTTCATGTTTACAAAGTCCTCCCTAATGTCCTAAACTATAAATATTTCTCAGTACTTGGAATTTTTTAATGGTTACATTTCAGATTAAATGGTCTTAATGGCCTTTAAGACCATTTCAGTTCTAAAATGTTATGCTTTTCTGATTTCGTCTATATTCCTATTTGCAAGCACAATAAGTGCAAGCAGTATATACCTTGGGTTACTGTACAATGGGTGTATATATATATATATATATTTATCCAGTTGCAATACAATAGGCATATATACACACACACACACACACATATACACACACAATGGGTTTATATATATATAAAGCAGTAGATAACTTTGGGTTGCAGTACAATGGGTTTTATATATATATATATATATATATATATGTGTGTGTGTGTATATATGTACATATATATAAACACATATGTATACATATATACATATACATATACATTGTTGTTTGTTGTTATGTGCCGTCGAGTCAGATATAGATCTATAGATATAGATATAGATAAAGATATAGATATAGATATAGATATGGCCTTTCTGGCCATGGGCTTATAATTCTGGCAAAAAATCATTGGTTGGGCCACAGTCTTCCCTGTAATTGGTCAATTTTACACACCTTGCAGAGACTGTCAATTTTCTATGCAAATACGGTGCATAAAACCACTCAATAGGATGGAGTGACTTACAGGTATTGGTTGGTTTATGGTCCTGCTGGGAGAGCCGTACCTTGAAAATAACAAGGAGCCGGCTTACATAAGCAGCCGACCCCACAGAGGTTTGTGAGGCAAGGAGAAAGACCGGAGGGAACCTCCTAAAAGAGCTGTAATATGGGCCGCGAGCTATAACACTGAGTACAGCATGAGACAATGTGAGGTGGTAGGAGATGGAGCAGTGGGCTCAATGGCCCATGGCAGGAGAGAAAGAGCTGGGGAGGGGAGAGAGAGATTGCTGGGGAATAGAGAGAAAGAGAGCTGAGCAACAAGGCAGGAAGCTTGCTGTGGAGCAGGGTGCCTCTGGGCACTTGTTGGTAAAGCTAAAAGACCTATGACATTTACCTGAGCGGGTCAGAGGCCTTGGAGCCATACAGGTCCCCAGGCAGCATGGTGGTACCCAAGACAAAGAAGCATATATGCAACTGAGGAGACAGGCGTGTGCAGGCCGAGAAGGATGTGTGCTTAGAGATGAGATGAGAGAACTGTCCTGGTTGGAAGATGTCCTGACTTCTGACTCTTGTCTCCTGAGTTGTATCCCGTTACTTCCAAATTCATCCTGATCCCAGGTTGTAGCCTCTTACTTCCTAATAAGCCACTTAACTAAATACAGTCCCTAGCAAACCCAGCCGGGGGAGGAGTGGTGAGGTGAGAGGGAGTAGTCAATGTCAAAGATGATGGAGTGGAAAAGCAGCTAAGAAATGTTGGAAATCTGAGACATCTTTAACCTCCACCTCATAGGAACCAGCTTTGTGCTGATTCTTAATGAAATTATTCATTTAAGGTTACCAGTGATTTTTTTTAACATATTATTAACATTTAAATTAACAAATATCAACTATTTACATTAATATTTGATTATCAGTATAATTTGTGTAACCTATATATAAGGAATGTTGGCAATACATTCCTTATATATAGTTTAGTTCTTGACTTTCCCATCTCCTTGCCTCCCCATCCTGAATTTTATTTTATCATGCCTTTGCTTTAAAACATAAATCTTAAATACAGACTAATTTATTCCTAAAGAGTACAGTAGACTCCCTGAGTGGTGCAAACAGTTATTGCTCTCAGCTACCAACAGAAAGGGTGGCAGTTCAGGTCTACCCAGAGGTGCCAGAGAAAGACCTGGTGATGCTACCTCGGAAAAATCAGCCATTGAAAACCATAGGGAGCCCAGTCCAACACTGACATACCTGGGGTAAACATGAGATGGAATCAACTTGACAAAAACTGTTAACCAGTACACTGTTTTGGTTGGTAGCTTTTTAAAAATATTATCCAATAAGTAGACTTTTGAGCTTTGCTTTTTTTCCACTTGATAATGTTTCTAAGATTCACACATATAGTTGCACATAGCTGCACTTTATTCATTTTCACTTGTATACAGTATTCCGTCACAAGACTATACTATAATTTGTCCATTATCCTGCTAATAAACATTAAGTTATTTCCACTTTGTTTGCTCTGACAGTGGTGCTTTGAACATCCATTTACTGGTTTCCTGGCGTCCACAGTGCAGAGCAACTAGGAGAGGAATTACTGGGTCAGTCATAAGGTGACCAAATATTCAGTCTAACAAGATACTGCCAAACTCTTTTCCAAAGTAGTTATACCAATTTACACTCCATTACTAGTGGATTTTACTTATATTCAACTCAGTATTTAAATCAAACATTTTTTCTTTTAGATTTTAAATTTATACTGATTTTCACAACTGTCTTGGAGTTGTGAACTATGAAGTCTTAGAACACAAAGTTTCACACTGTGGTTCTTAATCAGGAAAATCCTTTGGTGGCCATAAGTCAACTAATTACAAATCATTTATTGTCCAGTGTCTTAATTTAGGCCATAGTGACTTGGCTTAGACCCATGGGTCCTAGAGCAATGGCAGGGGTGTTACTACAACGTCTGATGTAAGCTTGGCATGGGGAGTTTTCCCAGTAATATGAGAGTCCTTTGCACAATAGTTTGAGCAGCTGCTTTCAGAATCTGCTGCTATTTGTAGCCCTGTGCTCTCACCTCCCGAGTCACATACAACCTTCTATATAAATTAGCTGCTCTTGGCATTGTGAATTAGGACTCCCTTCTTAAAGGCCATAAAAAGTCACACCCTTTGATTTGGTATTCATAATTCTGGGCATTTACCCTAAAATGGCACACAAAAGATTAAAGAAATTATATTTACAAAGGCATTAATAGCAACATGGTTTTGGATAGTGATTTTTAAATTGAAAAATTTTACATATTCCACAATAGGGGACATCCATCACCACCACAGGCTGCTGGTGAGTCGATTCCGACTCATGGCAACCCCACATGTGCAGAGTAGAACTGTGCTCCATAGGCTTTTCAAGGCTGCGACCTTCTGGAAGCAGATTACCAGACTTTTCTTCCAAGGTGCCTGTGGGTAGGTTCGAACCACCAACCTTTGGGTTAGTAGTTGAACACCTAACCATTTGCACCACAGAAATGGGGAATATTCACTCACTGGTACAAGATATAAAAAACTGTTTTCCCTGAACCATTTCAAATTAAATTGCAGAAATCATGACTCATCACCCCTAAGGACTTCAGGGAATATTTCCTAAAAAGGATATTTTCTTGTGAAACCACATTGCAATGCTCATATTTAGGAATTCTGAGATTGATTTAACCATCCATATTCACATTCTGCCAATCATTCCAATAATATCCTTGATCAAACTCAAAACTCACTGCTGTCAATTCAGATCCGACTCATAGCGACCCCTCCTTGGGTTTCCGAGGCAGTATCACTACAGAAGTAGATTGCCCAACCTTCCTTCTGAGGAAAGGCTGGTAGGTTTGAACCCCCAGCCTTCTGGTTAGCAGTCAAATGCCTTAGGCACTATGCCACCAGAGCTCCTAACATCCTTTATAGCGATATTATTTTTCCCAATCCAGGACACACATTTCATTTGATTGTTATGTCTCTTTATCCCCCTTTAATCTGGAACACTTCCTTAATCTGTCTTTGTCTTTCATGACCTTGACATTGTTTATGAGTCAGGCCCATTACATTTTCGATAGTCCCTCAGTTTGAGTTTCTCTGGTGTTTCCACATGATCCAGTTCAGGTTAATGCATTTTGGGCAAGGAAATTTCCTAAGAGGCATGCTGTCTTAGTTATCTAATGCTGTTGTTGTTGTTAGGTGTCGTTGAGTCATCTCCAACTCATAGCGACCCTATGTCCAGCAGAACGAAACACTGCCCGGTCCTGTGCCAGCTCCATGATCCTTGCTATACCTGAGCCCATAGTTGCAGCCACTGTGTCAATCCATCTTGTAGAGGGCCTTCCCCTTTTTTCTTGACCCTCCACTTTACCAAGCATGATATCCTTCTCCAGGGAATGGTCCCTTCTGACAACATGATCAAAGTAGGTAAGATGAAGTCTGGCCATTCTCACTTCCAAGGAACATTCTGGCTGCACTTCTTCCAGGACATATTTGTTAGTTCTTTTAGCAGTCCATGGTACTTCTAGTACTCTTCACCAACACCACAACTCAAAAGCATTGACTTCTCTTCAGTATTCCTTATTAATTGTCCAGCTCTCACATGCTTATGAGGCAATTGAAAATATCATGGCTTGTGTCAGGTGCACCTTAGTCTTCAAGGACATATTTTTGCTCTTCAGCACTTGAAAGAGGTCTTTTGCAGCCAATCTGCCCAGTGCTATACGTCCTCTTATATGACTGCTGCTTCCATTGGTGTTGGCTGTAGAACCAAGTAATACGAAGTCTTTGACAACTTCAATCTTTTTTCCATTTATCGTGATGCTGCTTATTGGTCCAGTTGTGAGGATTTTTGTTTTCTTTATATTGAGGTGTAATCCATACTGCAGATTATAGTCTTCAATCTTCATCAGTAAGTGCTTCAAGTCATCCTCACTTTCAGAAAGCAAAGTGTGTCATTAGTGTATTGCAAGTTGTTAATGAGTCTTCCTCCAGTCCTGATGCCATGTTCTTCTTCATATAGTCCAACTTCTCGGATTATTTGCTCAGCATACAGATTGAATAAGTATGGTGAAAGGATACAACCCTGACGCTCTCCCTTCTTGTTTTAAACCATGCAGTGTACCCCTGTTCTATTCAACAACAGCCTCTTGGTCTGTGTACAGGTTTCTCATACAATTAAGTGTTCTGGAATTCCCATTCTTCTCAATGTTATCCATAATTTGTTATGATCTACACAATTGAGTGCTTTTCCATAGTCAATAAAATACAAGCAAACTCTTTCTGGTATTCTTTGCTTACAGCCAAGATCCATCTGACATCAGTAACAATATCCCTCGTTCCATGTCCTCTTCCGAATATAGCTTTGATTTCTGGAAGTTCTGTCAATATACTGCTGCAACCATTTTTGAATTATCCTCAGTAAGATTTTACTTGCATGTGATAAATGATATTGTTTTATAATTTCCACATTGTCTGGGATCACCTTTCTTGGGAATGGGTAAACATATGGATCTCTTCCAGTTAGTTGGCCAGGTACCTGTCTTCCAAATCTCTTGGCATAGCCGAGTGAGTGCCTCCAATGCAGCATCCTCTGACATCTCTCCAACATTCTTTGAGCACCTCCTTGCTTTCTGGTACAGCAAACTTTTCCCAGCTCATACTGTACTTTATCCACCCTTCCTTGAATGAGACAATTCTCTAAGGATCTCTGGCTCCTTTTTTAATGGAGAATGGTATTTAGAAACCAAGATATGGGTACAAGGAATGCTCATTGCTATTAGTGGCCCTGCTTCCTAGCTTTTACAGCAGACAGATCTAGGAAATAGATTCTGAAAACAAATTAAAACCAAAGCCTCTCATTCCTATCCAGAAGCCTCTTCCTTGCTGTCCCCCCTCCATATTTCTCTTACAGTGAGAATCCTGACTCCAGCAATAACAACATACTTACTAATTTGTTTTATCTTCCAATACAGAGAAAAATAGTTTCAGAATTGCTACAGCAAATCACTACCAACTAATTTCAAAATTTTTGTAGTTTTGTTTGCTTATCTATACACAAAGTGTATATATAGTCAAAGAATATGTACAAAGTTACTTGGGTTTACTTTGTTTTCTTTGTGGTTGATTTACTACATAGTTTAGTTCATTTGCTTCCGGTTGCATTCAATTTTAGATTTCTTTCCCTCATCTTTGTTGATCTAATTTTATTTTTTAAATATTAAAACATTCCCATATTCCTAAAAGTCAAAACTACAGTAAAACGGTATGCTTAATGAAGTGTTATTTCCTCCCCTAACACTTTCACCCCACTCCCCCCCACTTACTGTAAGTAACCATCTTACTAGTTTCTAGTTTATTCTTCTTGAGTTTGTTTTCACAAAGGAAAAAAAAAAAAGCAATCATTTGTATATTTCACTATTCTCCCTTTTATATATATTTAAAAAATAGCATAATATATGTAATATCCCCTAGAAAATCCAATCATAGAGATCTTCTTCACTTTTTTTTTTCTTTTTTTACAGCTGTACTGCACTCCATGGCTTATTCAACCAAATGTTACAATGAGATTGTTTCCAAAAATGTTGCCATTGCAAACAGTGCTATATTAAATAACCTTGTACATATGTATTTTCACATTGTTGTAGGCATTTTTTCAAAGTAAGTACCTAGTTCTAGAATTGCTGGGTAAAAAGGTAAATACAAATGGGAGTTTTGCTAGATATTGTCAAATTCCCTGTGGTAGAGGTTGTACCATTTTGCATTCCCACCAGGAATGTATGCCCTTAAGCCTGTACTATTGCTTTTGATTTTGGGATTAGAAGTGATACCTGAGTAATGTACATTTCTTTCAAACCAAACCAAACTCACTGCGGTGGAGTCGATTCTGACTCATAGCAACCCTCCTTGGGTTTCCAAGGCAGTATCTCTACGGAAGTAGATTGCCCAGTCTTCCTTCTGAGGAGTGGCTGGTGGGTTTGAACCACCAACCTTCTGGTTAGCAGTCAGATGCCTTAGGCACTGTGCTACTGTGGGTTAGTTAAAGCACCTGTCTGGTAAACAGGAGATCCTGGATTCAACTCCCAGCGGTGCCTGCAATATGTTGCTTGCATTTCTTTTATTGTGACAAAAACTGAACATCCTCTCAATTGTTGAGGGGCCAATTATTTATTTATTTTTGGTGGGGATTGTTACTTTTTCTTTTCTTTCCAGATCGTCGTTGATGTCTTTTGCCTATATTTAAGCTGGACTTTTAGTCTATTTTTAGACTTATATATGTTGCAAATATTTTCTCTCAGTATGTCATTTGTCTTTTACTTTAAGGTTGGGGTTTTCTCTCCTTGCTATGGGGTAGTTTTTGTTTTTCAATGTAGTCAAGAGTATCAATTAGTCTTGGAAACTCTGTGGGACAGTTTTCTGTCCCATACGATCGCTATGAGTGTGAATCGACACTACTGCAATGGCTTTGGTTCCCCGACCCCCAGTAATTGCGGTGGGTGGGCCAGTCCCGTTCTTTACTCCTAACTGGGACCCTGAGAGGAGACAAGAGCCTGTTGGTGGAAATTGGTGGGCAATAGGATTGGTGGCGCAGGCAGCTTGGTGGCGCAGGCAGCTTGGTGGCGCAGGCAGCTTGGTGGCGCAGGCAGCTTGGTGGCGCAGGCAGCTAGCTACAGCAACCTGCAAAGCGACTGGCGCATGCGCACTGACAAGCCGCGCTTGCTAGGGACAAGCCCAGAGAAGACAGACCAACGCAGCGCTGTGCTGGGGTCCCTTTAGCGGCACTCCCAGTAACCCCGCCCCTCACTCTGGCTACAGAGAGTTTACCGCCTTCACCTTTGTTGCCTCATGGCCTGGACTAGGACACGACCTTCCCAGAGTGGCTGCCTGGTCTGTTCCTCTGCTCCGCTCCAGCAGCTGCTTTCCTTACCCCCAACCTCTGCCCTTCGGCGGATCCCGACCCCCGCCCTGGCCCGCTGCGCCCCCACGTACTTGTGAGGCTGTAGCCGGGCCGCTTTTCTCCTGGTGGCCGCTTGCCTGTCCTCGCCGCGAGCTGCACCCCCTCCCGGCCGGGACTGGCCACGCGGCGCGGGCCTGGTGCCGGCCTGGAAAGGCTTATAAATACGGTAAATACTGCGCAGGAGCGACCAGTCCAGCCTCCTATTGCATTAAGGCTTTGGACTTACTCTTAGGAGAGACGGAATTCGACCACGCAGAAAGCGGCTTGATACCTCTCAACTACCATATTTCATTTACTAAAACCAAACCAGTTGCAGTCCAGTCCATTACGACTTATGCAGCCCTTCGTGTTTCAGAGTAGAATTGCTCCATAGGGTTTGGCTGTAACCTTTCCGATGCAGATCGCCAGGTCTTCTTCAGAGGTGATGCTGGGGTCCAAATAGCCAACCTTTTATTTAGTAGCCTTGTTGCTTAACAATTTTCACCATATGAACCCTTCTTTTTTCTCCTCCTTCATGCAGCCCTGGAACTCCAGGGCTTTCCCAGCGGTCCCTCCAGTCTCTCACCTCTAACTCCAGCCGTATAGATCCATATCTCAAAATGCTAAGCAAAAATAAGGGCCTTCCGCTTTTCCCTCTGTGCAGTGGCATCACTGGGATTGGTGTCCAGTCCCCCGTTAGGCATCTTGAATGAGGAAAAAGCAGAGCCCGAAGAGCCATGCCTTGATTAACCAATAACTTTTTACAAATAACTAGACAGCCAGGAGGTGGTAAACTGCAGGATCAAAGGCAGGAAGCTCGAGCCAGGGAATCTGGCCATTTCTTAGGAAATCCACTAAGTAGCACGTGCCTCATGCCCCAGACCCTGTGTAGGATCCCCCGCCCTGGTGATACTACATTTCCTATGCTGCGGACTAGTCCCTCCTTGTGGCGTGCACTAGGCCCCTTCACCTGCCCTGGTGCTTGTAGCGGCCTAGGGTGGGGGCAGCTGATGCTGAAATGCACCCAGAGGGCAGCAACCTGTGAGTCAGAACAGACCGTAGGAAAAGTCCAGGTTGGAATACCCCTCGGTGGGGGCCCGTGCTGCCCTAAACCATGACTACGCTCCCGCCACCCCTGACCACACTGGGTCCATCAGGCCCCCCTTCTTGTGGCCCTGCTCCATGTGGCTGCACAGAACACCACCTTGCCTGCCCCAACATGGTCTGGAGGAGACCCACCTGTTCTCTTGGTCTTGCCTGAAATGTAAAAATGGCATTTCCCAGCAGTGGCATCACTAGGGTTGGTCACCCTCCAAGGGACCTTCTTCTGTACCAGACTATCAGAATCCTTGGTAATGTTTATTATCAGTTTTAATCATAGAATCGTATGTGATAAATATAGTGGTATATTGCTTAAATGTAATATTTATTAGATTATTAGTTACAACATTATTAGTAAATGACCTTTTTAAAATTTTTCTCCTTTTCCTTTAATTACTACTTAATTCTCAAAAATGTTATGGATATAGGTTCACAAATACTGCTTATCGCAATATTGCAGCTAAAACACCAGAAAGTTTGACAAAATCAGTGAGTATAAAAACACCTCCTGCAGCAGAAAACAGTGTGTGCTTATAACTGTTGCAGATGAAACCCCATCATTGCCTTTGGGCCATAGTGATAGCTTTGACCAGAGCGCAACAGCAACAAAAAAAACCCACTGTCATGGAGTCAATTCCGACTCATGGCAACTCCCATTGGGTTTCCAAGGCAGTAAATCTTTACAGAAGTAGATTGCCTAGTATTCCTTTTGCATAGTAGCTGGTGGATTTGAACCACCAACCTTCTGGCTAGCAGTCAGATGCCTTAGGCACTATGCCACCAGAGCTCCTTAAGAGTGCAATAAACCAAACTCCTGCTGTTGAGTTGGATCCAACTCATAATGATTCCTCCTTGGGTTTCCAAGAGGTATCCCTACAGAAGTAGATTGCCCAATGTTCCTTCCGAGGAGTGGCTGGTGGGTTTGAACCACCAGCCTTCTGGTTAGCAGTCAAATGACTTAGGCACTATGCCAACAGAGCAAAAGTGCAATAGAAGGTTCCAAAAGTAAATTAGCATAGAGTTTTAGCCTTCTAGATATATTGATACATGTAAACTGGGCTTATGAAAAATGTTTTTGTTGTTATAACTGTAAGAGAGTTCTGGTGGTATAGTGCCTAAGGCATTTGACTGCTAACCAGAAGAATGGAGGTTCAAACCCACCAGCCACTCCTCGGAAGGAAGATTGAGCAATCTACTTCCATAGAGATACTGCCTCGGAAACGCAAGGATGGGTCATTGTCTTAAAAATAATAAATTTCCGCTGAAACTTTGCACAAAAATTTTATAGACAGTCATTTTGGTGTCACTTGGTATGGTCCGCATCTCCGAAATCCCATTAGTGACAACATTGCCTCTGTGATCTTCCTCCCACAAACCCATGTTGTTGTTGTTATGTGCTTTCAAGTTGAGTCAGACTCTCAGTGATCCTATAGGGTAGGGCAGAACTGCCCTATAGGGTTTCCAAGGCTGTAATCTTTATGACCACATCTTTCTGTCATGGGCAGCTGGTGGGTTTGAACGGCCAACCTTTTAGTTAGCAACTGAGCTCTTAACCACTGCACCACCAGGGCTCCTTCCAAAACCCACAAACCAAACCAAACCCACTGCTGTCAAGTTGATTCTGACTAATTGGGACTCTATGCCCCATAGAGTTTCCAAGGCTGTAAATCTTTACAGAAGCAGAATTGTCACATCTTTTTCCTGCTCAGTGACTGGGGAGTTCAAACCACTGACCTTTTGGTTAACAGTCAAGCGCTTAACCACTGTGTCACCAGGGCTCCAATCACATGACATACACATGTTCATCTTCCATCTAATCATGAGGAAAAGACAAATCCAAATAGAAAAACATTCTACAAACTCAAAACTGTCAAGATTATCAAAAACAAGGAAAATCTGATGAACTGTCATAGCCAAGAGAAGCCTAAGGGCTGGTGGGTGCTGGCTCCCATCCAGTTGATCCCGACTCGTGGCAACACCGTGCATGACAGGATCTGACCAGTGTGGTCTACAGGGTTTCCATTGGTTTATTTTTCAGAAGTAGATTGCCAGGACTTTCTTCTTAGGCCTGAGAAGACATGATGATTAAATGGAATGAGGTATCTTTGATGACATTTTGGAACAAAGGACATTAGTTAACAACTAAGAAGATCTGAATAAAGTGTAAACTTTAATTAACAATTGAAAAAAAAAAATACCATCTAATCAATTCCAACTCATGGCAACCCATGTGTTGCAGAATAGAACTGTGCTCATGGCTGTGCCTTACAGAAACAGATCACCAGGTCTTTCTTCCGAGATGCCTCTGGGTGGGTTCAGACTGCCAAGCTTTCAGTTAGTAGTTGAGTGCTTAACCGTCTGTGCCACCCAGGGACTCCTTATCAAACCCATTATCACTGAGTGATTCCTATTCATGGCAAGTCCATGTGTTTCAGAATAGAACTTTACTCCACAGAGTTCTCATGAGTCAGAATCAAATTGATGGCAACAGATTTTAACGTTACAGAAGTAGATCCCCACAGCACTCCTTGGTGGATTAGAACAGCCTCAGTAAGTACTCAAGCACCAACTGTTTGCTCCACCTAGAGATTTCTACTTAACAATAATGTACTGATGTTGTAGTTACTTGCTATCGAGTTGATTCTGATTCATGACTCATGGCGATGTCATGTGTGCTGGGTAGAACTGCCCCATGGGGTTTTCAAGGTTGTGACCTAGCAAAAACAGATCACTGGACCTGTCCTCTGAGTAGTCTCTCAAAAATCAAACTCACTGCCATTGAGTCATTTCCAACTTATGTTAGGTGCCATCGAGTCACTTCTGACTCATAGAGACCCCGTGCACAGCAGAATGAAACACCACCCAATCCCATGCCAGCTCCATGATCCTTGCTGTAGTTGAGCCCATTGTCACAGTCACCATGTCAATCCTCCTCGTCGAAGGCCTTCCCCTCTTTTGTCGACCCACCACCTTACCAAGCATGACATCCTTCTCCAGGGAATGGTCCCTTCTGACAACATGACCAAAGTAGGTGAGACGAACTCTGGCCATCCTCACTTCCAAGGAGCATTGTGGGTGCACTTCCTCCAGAACAGAGCTGTTAGTTCTTTT
>NW_006921724.1:890021-893881 GCF_000298275.1 Orycteropus afer afer
CAATGATGAGCTCAAGTATAGCAGGGATTGTGGGGCTGGTGCGGGATAGGGCAGTGTTTTGTTCTGCTGTGCATGGGGTCCCTATGAGTTGGAAATGACTCGATGGCACTTAACAACAACAACAACAACAACAGTGGCTTCTGACAACTCTTTATCTTGTAGCTGCATCACTTCAGTCTCTGCCTCCATTGTCATCACATAGCCTTGGGTCTCTGTGTCCACATTTCCTTCAATAAGGATACCTGTCACATGGATTTAGGGCCTACTCTAATTCATTATGACTTGATTACATCTGCAAAGACCCTTTCTCAAAATAAGTTTGCATTCACAGGTTCTGGGTGGCCAAGAATTTTGGGGGGACACTATTCAACCCAATACAGGTGCCTACAATGTGTCAGATGCTGTTCGAGGCACTGAAATACAGCAATAAATGAAAATAGACAAAACGCCTACCCTCATGGAGTTCATATCCTAGTGGGAAAGGACAATAAATATATAGGTAAGAAATACAGTATGTTAAATGTGATGGGTAGACAGCTGCCATCAAGTCAACTTCGACTCATGATGACCTTATATAGAACAGAACAAAACGTTGCCTGGTTCTACAACATCCTCACAATCACCAGCATGTTCAAGTCCATCATTGCAGCTGCTGTGCCAATCCATCTCACCAAGGGTCTCCCTTGCCTTGACTAACCCTCTACATCAGCAAACATAATGTGCTTCTCTAGCAACTGATCCCTCCTGATGCCTTGCCCAAAGCAAGCAACTCAGACAAAGTTCTGGTGTGAGCCACAATGTTTTCACTGGCTATTTTCCGAAGCAGACCCCCAGGCCTTTCTTCCTAGTCTGTGTTAGTATAGAAGCTACACTAGGCCTTATTCAGTATGGGTAACCCTGCTATTATTTGAAATACCGGTGGCATAGCTTCCAGCATCATAACGACACACAAACAACAACAGTATAACAAACTGACAAATGGATGGTGGTAGATATTATTAGAAAAATCAAGCACAAAAGGAGGACAGGGAAAGCCAGAGGGGTGTGTGTGTGTGTGTGTGTGTGTGTGTAGGAGATAAACAGACAGAAGCAGAGATGCAATAAATAGATATTCAGGGAAAGGCCCACTTAGAAGGGACATTTGAGTGGAAGACTGAAGGACGTGAGGGTCAAGCTATGCAGGTATCTGCACAGAGAATATTCCAGGCAAAGACTGTGAGAGGCAAGGTGCCTCGGTTATTCCTGGCCCCAAAAGAGTCAGATTCCTAGGAGGAATGATGGCAGGGAGAGAGGAGATGGGACCAGCATGGTAAAGAGAGTGGAGAGTACATCAGGAAGGGTCTTCTAGCCATTGTTGCCCTGGTCCTGGCTTGGACTCATGGAGTATCTGGAAATGGTTCCCAGATTCTGGGTGTGTAAATTATCACATAGTTAAGCTACAGGTGTCTGAGTCAAAGAGAGATGTTTGGTTACAAAGAAATTTTACCATCTCCCTTCTTTCACTCCTTCGATATGAATTTCATGTTACAGGTTTTTATTTTGTTTGTTTGTTTTAATCAAAAGCAAAGTCAGGCCTTATAATAAGAATTTAAAAATAAATATATCTTATTCTCTAGGAACAAATATACTTTTCTTATTCTGCCACCAAAATTCTTCTAGAAAATAACAATATCAACAGTAATAACATCTTATAGCTTCTAAATCAGCTCCTCCAAGATGTAGAACCCTTTGTGAAGGGAACAACAGGAAATATGGTCTGCCTAACAGAAGAAAAGGAAATGATCATTTCCCTGCTTGTCTTCAACATTGTTTATGTAAAAATATTCTGCCCTCTTAGATGTTTTGACTTTTGGTGTCCTCCTCCTAGGCAGGCCAGAAGCCCTAAGGGTTAACAAGTTTGCTTTTTTTTTCTAAGTAATGACTGAAAAGCAGCATATGAAAAAGAATTTTTAATTAAAGAGAGCAGAACAAGAAATAGAATCTCTCCATTTTATTTACTTCCCATATCACCTCCCAGACAGGAATTCATACACTTGAAGTTCTGCAGTTACCTCAATTTATAAAGCATGGACGTACTTAAGTTTCTTACAATTTCTATGCCCTTCCCCAAAATTACTTCCTCCACTGTAAAGGTCTCTCATGGACCCAAACAAAATTTAAGAAAGAATTACAACATACTTAGTAACACAAAAGCCCTTTGAATTCCCAACACTCGTGGTTTTTTTTTTTTTTTTCCTACAGTATTTTAACTTCACTTCCAGCAGAAAGAACTTTAAAAAAAAAAAAACTTTTGTTCTATATTTATGAAAAATAAATCTATTTTTCACTAAGTATATCTTCATCAAAACACACAGTTACTGATTTTAATTCTGGTTTGTGGAATGACACTCCATCTTCTTGAGGGTGGTGTATCTACATAAATTATTTTGAACTCTCTGCATCAGAAATTTCTCTGTTCTCCCTGCTTATTTATTTTTCATTATTTATTGATACCAGTATGGACTCATGAATTTTGGGTTATAATCCAAAACTAATTTATTTATTTTGTTGCTCAAATTGTTCTAGCTTTGGCCATTGTTGTCTTTCATCGTGTTTGGCAGAAAGAAAAAGAAAGAAAACTGAGTGTCTACTCTGTCTTGGAAGAAGTTCAGCCAGAATACTCCTTAGAAGTGAGAATGGCGAGACTTCATCTCACGTACTTTGGACATATTATCTGGAGGGACCAGTCCCTGGAGAAGGACATCATGCTTGGTAAAGTAGAGGGCCAGTGAAGAGAGGAAGGCAACAATGAGCTCAAACAGGGCATCAATTATGAGGATGGTGCTGGACCAGGCAGTATCTCCTTCTCTTGTACACAGGATCACACTATGAGTTGGAAATTGAGTTGAAACTTACTCAACTGCACCTGACCATAAGTCTGTGTAAGGGCTATGTTAGCTCCTTTTGCTCTTTAAATTTATCTATCTATCTATCTATTTATTTATTTATTATTTTATGGCATCCACCTTTCAAAGGCCACATACCACACAGGAACACAAGTCCTGGCTCTTTAACCAGATGAATGATTTTGCCTCTAGGTTATTTAACCTCTAGGAGCTCTGGTGGTGTAGTGCTTAAGGCATTAGACTGCTAACCAGAAGGCTGGTGGTTCAAACACACCAGCCATTCCTCAGAAGGAGGGTTGGGCAATCTGCTTCCGTAGTGATATAGCCTCAGAAACCCAAGGAGGGGTCGCTATGAGTTGGATCCTACTCCACGGCAGTGTGTTTGTTTTGTTTTTTTGTATTTAACCTCTTTGAGCTCTAATTTCTTAATCTGTAAAATAGGGATAATGTTTAATTTGCAGGGTTAGTGTGAGAATAAAGTGCTTATATTAGATGACTTATGAAAGTAATATATGCTCATTATTGAAAATTTAGAAAACACTTAACAAAGTCCCTCAAAATGCTTCATAATCTCAGCACTCAATGGCCACTTTTGTTTTCGTCATTTGTAGCCTTTGTATGCAGTTCAGATCCTACTCATACAATTTCTTTAACATCATATCATAAGCATTTCCCCATGCTGTACAAGACTTTGTAAACATTTTTACTACCTGTATGATATTCCATCATCATTTAATTAATTATTGCCATACTGTGGATAATTTTTTTCTATATTATAAGTAACACTATAATGAGAATCTCTCTGTGAATAAATTTATCTTCATTTCCCATTCCAAAGTATGTGTTTAAAATACATGAGAAGTAGACTTACTGGACCAATGGGAAAACATTTTTTTTTTTTTAATTGTGATTTGGGTGAAGATTTACAGAGCAAATTCACTTTCCATACAGCAGTTCACATACACTTTGTCTCAT